>NW_026138057.1:7852500-8077500 GCF_025592945.1 Manacus candei
CCATGTCCATCATGTATTTCATTTCAAAAAGTCTTATCACTTTTATCATTCTGTTAGGGAGACTGAGAAATCTGTGACGTTCAGTGAGCATACAGGTGATGATTTAATGGTGAATGTTTTCGGGTAAAAAGGACCCCACAGGTACAGTGGTGCTTGTCAATGAGTACAAAATAGCTGCTGTTAATAATAATGACTATGCTGATAACTGAACACACCCCCCAAAATTTATTCTGATTTAGGAAAAAAGAGTGTTTCTTAAGTGTAATGCCTTTAGAAAAGCCACAGAAACATTTCTCCCAAATTCACTGGATTGTGTACTTCAGTATTGTTAGTTATTGGAGGATACCATTAATTAGTTGAGTTGGATTGGATGACCTGGTTTGCTGGGAAGGACAGACTTATTAGAAAGGTCAGTAATTTATACTACTACAAAAATTCTTTTGTTCAGCCCAGGAATGACCTAGTTTTGCCTTTTCTTTTATATCTCTATGAAACTCAGAGATGCAGAAAGTAGGGCAGGAGATACTGATGAGACATTTGCCCAAATAATGTGGTCACTTGCTGTTAGGTTATTAACTAAGTTCTTATTCATGGAACCAGTTATAAAGCTGAAGTACAGTCGAGTGAGAGAGCGTGTGCTCAAGCTCAATAATCTGTTAAGAACAGATATCCCTACAAACAGGCTGACTTACAGCTTGCCTTACTTTTCATCTGATATTGTTACTGGTGGGCAGATATCTTAAACTGGTTGCTTTGTGATGTCGAATGAATTCATTTTAGTCTGGTATTGAGGTTGGTTGTAGACTGTGGAAGTGATAGTGAAGGATGAAAAAAAATATTTGTCTGTAGTTGTAGCAAACCAAACCATTTCATATTCTTCCACTGCATATTTTTAAGTGAAAACCTCTTTGTTTTCTATGTCTCTTGTCAAAAATGCGAAGCTTTAGTATGTCAGTGCAGTCTATTCAAATGGAAAGAACCATTTAGATATTTTTTTTTTCCTTTAGAGCCTCATCTTTTTCCAGTGCTGTGGCTGTTCCCCCTGGCAAGTTCCAGCTACATTCAAAATATTTAAATAAGATGGTCTGATAAGGTTGCCTGGTCTCTTAGGTTTTTACTTATTTAGGGGAAGAAATGCTTAAATGGTATTTAGAAGAAATAATTACACAGGAAGTACAAAATATATTTCTTACTGGTTTTTCTTCCCTCCCTCCAACCTGTTTTCGTGCTATGGGTCAGGACTTAACAGCTCTCAAGAGTGTCTGGCTGAATAGTGGCAGGCTTCTAAATCTCAAATCAAGTGCTCTTCAAAGCACCTTACTTCTCTTGAGATAAAAACTTGAGGCAGGTTTTTTCTATCTGGCCTATTCATCAAGTATAATCTACTGAATTGTTGACATTTCTAAACACTAAAGGGATTTTAAAGATCTTATTGCTCTAAAGAGACTTACTTGTACTACAGAATAAAGAAGTGAAATGAAAAAAAATACTGACGCATGAAAAGTACAAAACTAAATAAGTGCTAGAAACAGCTGAAAGCAAATAGCTATAATTTGACATATATTTTCTGTACAAAACACATTTTTGATGTAGGAATCATCTCAAATGTTCAGCCCTGCCTCTAACTTTCAGATAAATAGTAATGTTTATTTTAATCAAAATTAGTCACAAAAGTCTTGCGTTTAATGTGATACCAGTTTCTGTCATTCATATTTTATATATTTGTTTCCATTTACACTGAGACCTACTGTCTGAAACAAAGTCGTTTAAAAAGAAATTAGCATGACCTGTCTTTTAACCTTTCCCCAGCAACTTGTTATTCTGTGCTTAAAGTTCCTTTAAAGCATTGGTTTCTCAAAGGATTGATCACCAATGCAATTTTTGTATTTTTTTTTATAAGCAATATCCACCACTGAATAAAAATACGCCACTGTGCATTTTCATACCAACACAGGCTAATCCAATATTACAGATATTAAATTACACTTCAGGGATTTCTGAAGTCTAGAGATTATTTGGTAGTAACACTACAAAAGGCATTATTAGCTGGAGTTTTAAACTGTAGCCCTCATGAGTCATGGGGTAGTAGTGCTGAAGAGATATTAAAATAAGAATTACATAATGCCTGTATCCTTACCTAGGAGTTAAGGGAACTGAACATACTTCCTATATCAGTTTTTAGGATGAGAAGACAATGATAGCAGAAATACCTTTTTTTTTTTTCCACCTCTTCTGGCCTGCTTTTTGCCTTAGCATGAAGTGTCTGACAGTGGCATTTCCCATTGCAGAGCTGAAGTTTCTAGCCTGTGAAAAGCTGCAAACATAAACAAACCAGTCATATGTTTAGCAGCCTTGGTTTGTAAATGTGCAGAATTTTGTAAACCAGCCACGCACCTATCTAGCTAAATGATACTTGCTTTTACAACACAGACTACTAGCAGTAGTTTGCACTTCTGTAGCCCTTTTTCATTTCTGTAGCACTGTTTTAAAGTGATCAAATAATCTGTGTTTCTCCACACATAATAATCCTGCGGGGCACACTCAGAAAATACCTGTAGCAAAGAAGAACTTGCCTGTGCATGAAAAGCAAAATAATAATAATAAAAAAAAAAAGAAGGATAAAAAGCTGCAGAAAATTAGTCTGCTTTAAAAAGCTATTAAATTGTTCCTATCCCTGAAGCTTTACAAATGTGCTAATTGTTGTGTTCTGGTCATGTAAAGTGTTTCTGCAGGAAGTTTCGGCGCTCTCCTGTTGCCGAAGCCCTCGTGCTGTCTGGGGGAGGGACCGATGGGCTGTGTGACACAGGGCAATGAATCTTCCCTTGGGGCAGCACATGCTTCAGGTCTGAACGCCCAGAAATGCTTCACAGATGTGCTGGGCTGCCTAGCAATGGAAATTTTCTGATTCTAGCTGACCTAAAAAAAGTAAATAGACTACAGAGCATAAGGCTACTCCCAGTATAAAACAACAATACACACACACACCCTGCTTCCCAGCTAACATTCACATTTTGCCCTCCTTCTTCATAACCAGTGACTTGCCAAACCTGTGACACTGCTGTCTTGAAACAGAGGCATTCAGGGACATATTGTAGGGGTGGTTTGCACCGTGTAGTGAAATGTAAAACAGCACAGCTCACACTGTCTCAGTGCCTTGTAGAGCAATAGTGCACGTCTGGGAGAGATTCTGTACGTCAGCACAGCAGCCATTAGCAGTCATGAGTAATGTGTGCATTTGGGGGTGTTGGGGTTTTGTTTGTACACACAGCTTCTGCCACTGATGTTTAGGAGGAAATCAGCACAGCCAGTGTGTACAGCATCTAGAAAAACAGCTGGGGCAGCATCCAGGCAGCCCACAGCTGGGCTGGGCCACAGTCCCTGAGCTGCTCTTCTTAGGAGAGCACTTCAGAGGATCTGTAGACAGTAAACACTGGAAATCCATGGAAGCTTGTAGACAATGTGTGTTTTAGCAATAGCTGGCAGAACTGTTCAATTCAGAAATCTGTTTGCATTCCTGTTGTCTCTCTTTTCAGAGCTGGCAAACCGGTCATTGAAATGCACTTGTAACTTGTAACAGACTTGCCTGAGTTACCTGTCTTCAAGCAGAACCTTTCTGTGAAGTGTTGAAATCTATCTGGACAATTTTACCAAGAGGCAGACTACATTTTATCAGTTATTCAGTGCACTTGCACACCCCTGGTAATGGTTTTTAAATGGGGGTATTAATGAGTGTTCTGAAACATGACAGGAACTGAGACAGAAGCCTGGTAAATTGCAGTGAACTTTAACAGATAGTTTTGGATGCAAACTCAAATATTTGTTTAGCTTTTTCAATTTAGCTGAAATTGTAGAGGGTGACAATAACACTGTAATCCTAGAACAGATGCTTCTGCTCTGAATGCTATTTCTCCCTCCTCCTCACTTTCATAGCTTTTGTTTGTACACACAGTGCCTTGAACACTTCTCAGGCTTCCCAGTAGAGAGACTCAAGTTGTTGTAGAGCATCCTGGGCATCACCAGCAACACTGGAACGTTTCCAGTGAGCCATCTGTGGTTTGATATGAAATCTGTACTCCGTGGCATGCTGCAATGTCATTCAAAGAAAGAGTAGGCATAGCAAAGGCACTGACTCAATGAGATGCTTCACGTCGTTGTAGGACTGAATTCCTCCCCTTGACCTTTTACACTCCAAGTTAAGAATTTAGTTTAAGCTAGTCACTCAGGTTTCCTGAATAATCAGCAGATATGGACAAGCACTTGCAAGGATGGTTCATCTCATCCTAAGTATATAGTATAGGTTAGACTGAAGGGCTGACTTGTAGACAGCTGCAATTAGGTTGAATGAATCCATCAGGGAAGAGAATGTGACATTAACATCAGCATCCACCCAGACTGTCCTGAGAGCCCTAAAATTACTCAGACTTGCATCACGGGTGCCACACTCCTCTTACATAAGCTCAGGGAGAGAAACTCAGCAAAAAGAAGAGATCCACAGGAGGAATGTTATTCTTCTTGCTCTGGACATAGATGATAACATCAGACTCAGGAACTGCTCTTTGAATTTAGATCAATGTTTCCCTTTAGGATTTAGACAATATATTCCAATTTCAACTATAACACACCTAGATTAATATATCTCTTCCTGCTCTCCATCTTTCCCTTTTTTCACTCAATTTTTTCTTCAGCCCTTTATCACCTAATTTCTTCCCCTGTGTCTGTTGTCTTTCACTCACCTTCCTAAGCAATATTTTTTTAGTTAGGAGGGGAAAAAAAAAAGCTTTGGGAGTAATACAGTATTTAGGTATCCTGACATTTTTCCTTCTGCCTAGATATTTTGTCTCTCACTTCTTCCTTTTTACCCATTTTGTGTATTCAGACTGTAAAATATTCAGGACAGAGACAGTCTTTCAACATGAACATAATAAAAGCTGTATCAGTGTTACAGTAGTGTGCTGTGTAAGTATTTATCCAGTTCTGGTTGTCAGATTACCGTGTATTTCTCTGAACTTTGGATCAGATAAGCAGTTGAACATCTGTAGTCCTTGGGCAGCCTATAACCATCACAGGGAGCTTCTTCATTGTCCAGAGACTACAGCTATAACATAAAGCAGGGCTATTACTTGTACATGTGATTTAGAGCTCTCTGTGGTGCCCAACACTGGGCATTCTCAGGCATCAGAGAAGGTAAATCTTCCTGATATTTTTATCTTTCACTTGTGTCCCTTCACATCATCTTTAACATGTTGGAGTTTTCCTTTGGAATGAGTTTGTTTGGACAATTGTCTGTACTTTCCTTTCCTGTCACTGAAAAGTAGTGACTGGTGCTGCACATACAAAACCCCACTCATCTCTACTCACATCTGACTGGAACTTCTTCAACCATCCAAAATACCCTAGGGATTCATTTTACACAGACATGTACAGAATTGAATTGTATTGGTACAAACAGATATCTCTGAAAGATTTTTGCTTCGTAACAGCCAGTGTTATAAAACTAAGCTTTAAATTCAGGCTCAGGAATACAGATTTCTGGTCAGAAAACAGAAACAGCACCATGTGGCACATCCAAACAAATCAGCACAGTTTGAGTTGAATTCTCCTGGATATTATCATATCCCTTCTGTAAAGCAGATAAACTGGAAAGCTGCATGGAAAAAGCACATATTAAGATTCAGTTTTCCGAAAGGTAAAACAGCTTTTTACAAAATCTGTCACAAAAGGAAGTATGTTTATTAATGGTTCTTAATTTTGCCAGGTGTCTTTGAAGATGCTGTTTAAATAATCTCTTTGTACTACTGGAAACCCCCAACAAAACATCAGTGTCCTGTAAATGAGGTGACAGAATTGCCCTGGTTTTGTTTTATTTTACAATCTCTAAGTGATGAAAAATAAGAATTTTAGAATTATATTCAAATATTTTCAGTATTATCATCCACCCTTTAGCAGACAGACAGAGATATATAGATAGAAGTATATTTGTCAGCTATTCACAGTGGAAGCCTTCTCTCAACACCTGATGTTGACAATAGTTACTTTTCATGGCTTGGATTATGCTTCAGCCTTTAAAAAAAAAAAGGACATGCATATGGTAGATGTGCTTATTTTAACATGGATTGATATAGTTGTGATTTGTTATAAGTCAGTCACAGTTATATCAAAGGTAGAAAATTTTAGAATGTTCTTTTTAAAAGTCGAGTCTTTTGTATTTATAGCCAGCTTGGAAAATGTGTCCATTGCTTTGACATAAACATGGTAATGTAGCATCTGTGAATGTAGCAGAACAAGAAGAAACTGAGTTCGTGTCCATTATACAGAAAAATAGTTACCAACTGTTTTATCTCCTGCATTTGTTAAAATACTGAGAAAATTGTAACATAAGAGATTCATAGGAAATGAGTTTAAAAATAGTTTGTCTAAGACCAAAATGTGGTTATGGGAGAAGAGTTGGGCACCAATCTCTCCACGAGATAAATATCGTCGGTTGTGAGACACTCCCATTATTTGTGAACCAAATTTCATGACTGCCATGTGATTTCTGCCTGACACAGCTCTAGGCCAGTTGGAATGACTTTTCTATTTCTTGCTGAGGTAGCTCATGATGTCTTCAGTGGCAAAGGGCTTACTGTTTAGTCATCAAGAAGTGAACTTACATTAACTCGGAAGCGCTTTTAGTTTTTGTGGCGTTAATTAAATTTTTGTGTCTTTTCATAGCGATATTTTTGTGTGTGAGTTGTTACAAAGTTGTGTCAACGTAACTTTGATATGTCACTCCAACAGACTACATGTCATATAAAAGATAATTCATGTCATCACAATACAAATATCTGGTGTCTCTCAGTTGGTGAGCTTGGCAAGAGAAGAAGCCAGAACTTGTAGTAACCTCCATGTCAAACATTTGAAAACAAGTTTCTCTCTAGAAGAAATTTAGTTTCATATCTGCACATCTTTGTGTTTGTATTAAGCCCAAAGGTAGTATTTTGGTTTTGCCAAGACCAGCTGGTTACTGATTAAGAAAGCAGTAAAGACTGAGGTGCTCCTGAAATGGGTTATCTCCTTTTAAAACCCACCTTTTTCGTGACACCCACAAAAACGCTGAAGTCTTTTCCCAGGTATGATAATAGAAGTGATTACTGGTAATTATAAATGAGGTAATAATAGAAAGGGAAAACATAATGCAAGGTGGTGCATTGGGGGCATCACAAACAGAGGGGGGAACAGTAGCAGGACCTCGGCCTTTGTGCTACGGACTGTTCCCGTTCTGTCTTGTGTGGGCTTTATGGAATGGCAAGGGTTCTCTTCAAAGAGAAGTAAGTAGGTAGGATGTAAAGCTCCCCAACTAAGAGTCTGCATCTTTCGTTTTCCCAGCATTCCTAAAATTCTTCTCCCCACCCCCCTCTTCCCCCTAAACCAAATCCCTTCGGCTTTGGTGACTTCAGTCTTCATGGAGTTGCAGCAAATGGAAGTAGAAGGGATCTAGAGAGGTCATTAACCCATCTCCCTGCCCCAAGGCAGGGCTGCAGCCACAGTAGACTAATAAGCTCTCTTTTTTTTGGTCAAAGATCCAAATAAATGAATTGTAAAGATTTGGGGTTTTTTTTATTAAGTCTAATTTTGGGAAGTTTGGGCTCAGTTGCTAAAGCTTCATGTAACTGTTAACACTCACAAGGTTGACTTCACTGAAATTACTTTAATATGAATCAAATTAAGAACAAACTACCACCTCATTTTTAATGAGATTCAGTGATTTTACATCTCTCACGTTATTATGTATTTGTTTGCTACAGTATTACACTTATAATAGCTATGAAAATATAATAATGATTTTGGAGTAATATGCAGAATTACTTGTGGTTTAGATCTTTGCAAATATATGTATATCTGCTTATCATACTGTTGCTAAAGAATTTTATATTCTTTATTGCTTAAAGCAATTTACAGAATATGTGATTTTAGTAGCCCTCAATTAATTTTATGAAATTGTGCTGTATCTTGAGTGTCTTCCACCCCAATTATTTCTGTGTGTTTTAGCCTATGTAAAAACAATCTGTACAGACACACAGTAATTTTGGAATTGATTGGGTTTTATACTAAGTGTAATATTGGATTTCACTAGGTGCCTCCACAGTGCAGTGCCAGTAGATTCCTCAGAAGAATATGTGTAGCTGGTGTGTATAGTTGTACAGTAGTCAGTTCTTTAACATTCTCTCTTGTAGCTAACTCTTTGCTTAACCTGTCACTGGTTACTTAAGTTCAGTCATATGATTTTTACTTTATTTTCAGTTCCTCTCATAGTCAGTTAAAGCCTGCATACTGTTTCTAGATGTTTTGTAACTAAAATATAGTCGACATCAGGAGAGGTTTTTAGGAAAACTGCTGGCCAGTCCTCTTAACACTGAAGAGGAAAAAAGGCTTGACATTAGAAAATCTGGCTTTTTTATAATAAACCTCTGAATCAATCCCCCTGATGCAGTAAGATACACTGGCAAAAGCAGTTGCTGGTATTTTTGTATACTAGGATTTAAAAAAACAAATTGCCCCACCACCACCAAACATAGCAGCCCGCTGGCAGTTTCTAGAACAGCTGTGGTCTGGATCTTTACATCCCAGTCTTACATGGCAGAACTGGGGTCAGAAAAGCATCAGTGCTGTGTTTGGTCCTCTGTGCTGGGCCTGGACTCCCTGATTGCTCCGTGTCCCTTCTGAGCTGTCCTTTTACATACTCTTACCTTCCACTTCTACCTTCTTTTCCCCCCCCCTCCTTGAGAACAAATGAAGTAATTAGAAGTTTTCTTCAGGCAGAGGGAGGAGCAGAGGCAAAGTATGTAATAAGTTTTGTCTAAACTGTTTTCCTTTGGTAATGCATGCCCTAAAGCTGTGTGCTTAGCTGGGTTCAGTGTAATTGTTCCTATCCTGCAAAGCCTTTCCGGACTGCCCGAAACAGAGAACCAGCACTCCCATCATGCCCCTTCCCTGGCTGTGCCTTGCTCCATAATAGCCTTTTTCCATAGCCAGTTATTTCTTCATTCTGAGTGAATGAAACTTGGAGTCTGATTCTGAAGATCCTGGGTTTAAACCTCTCTGGCAGCCTCAGTGGGTGAAAATAGTGTGTGATCATGTAATTAAACACACTGTAATAATGCAGATTCACAATTAACTGTGCACAAAGGAAGTTTACTCCAGCATTGCCTAGTTTTTACACTGACAAACTTTACCTTCCTTTGATACATTCTTTAAGAAGTTATCACAGGGAGGGTAATTATAGGATGCTATTTTAACTTGCATGTTCACTTTTGCCACGTTATGACCACTTTCCCTTAAAACACTGTTGCCCTGCCAGCTTGCTCTCAGCTACAGGAAGTTTTGTGTTTATCCACACACTGGAATATTTTAGTGCAAATCTTAAACTATTTAAAAGAACAAATGAAAATGTACAATTTTATGTGTAGCATTTACACCAGGGTTGGGTTTTTGCTGCCCTGCAAAAACCCACCCATTTGGCCCAGGCACACTCAGTGCTGCCTTTTCAGCTTGACCCTTTTCCAGGCATGTTCCTGCTTTTCAGACCAGGAGGTGAGACACTGCCTGTGCCCACAGTCTGAGCAGAGGAAAGGGGCAGGAAATGGGAATGGACAACAGGGCCAGCAGGAGAAAGGACAGATCAAGAACAGGTGGGAAGAGGAGGACGAGAACAAAACAGGGGATGAGGAAGCCAAGGAGCTGAGGGTTGAGGCAAGGAAGAGTGGTCTGGTGCTGAATTTGGACCTGGACATGAGGAACAGAAGCAGGGGATGGAATATGGGCAGGAGAAACCCAAGACTGGCAGGAGCAAGGATGAAGAGCTTGGAATCAGAAAGTCTCTGCTAGGGCAGGAGGCCGAGGGGTGCAGAGAACCAGAGAAGAGACACTTTTGTCATGAAAACCAGCTGTGGGATGGGAGGCCTGGACAAGAAGGATTGGGATTGCTGAAGTGAGCAAAATCAGCCTGATTCTTATCAGACTGATAAGAGAAAGAGGGGTCGAAAGGGATGGAGGTCACAAACTCAGAAACAGCAGAGAAATCTGTCCCCCGGAAAACATTTTGCCCTTAACTGGGACTTTAAATGTGATTGTTTCTCTGTGGTCAGCAAATATCTGTGAAAATGTCTGATCATTCTGTGATGCTGGTGTTCAGAAAGGATCACAGCCTATTCATGCTATCACTGCCTTAGTTCAAGGGATGACAATGTCCCCATTGGTGCCTAAAATAAAGACCTGGTTTTTAACCTGTGGATGTCTGTATAATGCCATGCAAAGAATTTCCAGTTTGTTTGTGGTTTAAAATTTAGAATATTTTTTAATGGTGCTAAAATATTTATTAGTATTAATATTTTCAGCCCTGTATTTGTTTTTAATCTGCACACAGAAAATGTAAGGAATGATATTTTGAAAAACCTATTCAGGCTTTATTCAGAAGTAGCGTGTGTGTGTCCAATGATTCAGATCTTAATGGCAGGATAATATTCAGTTGTTTTCAAAGGACTCTTGAGTTGTTTATTGTTCAGAATGTGTCTGATGTGAGGATGAATGTGGTATGTGCAGTGCAATATGCTTCCTGGAGAACCAGCAATTTGTTATAATGCTTGAAAATTGGGATTGTAGAGAGGGCAAGGATTGCAGGAGGGATGGGCTTGTAATTAAGACAATTGAAGGATATCATGGAAGGTGTGATGTGTCTCTACCAATACCACTGAGCTTCTGTGTGATCACGTTGCTTCAACCTGCCATTTTTATTTCTGTACTCTTATTTTGTGTCTCCCACTTTCTGATTGCCTGATTTGGAGTTCTTGAAGAAGTACTAAGCACTCAAAGCTGCAAATGAAATTAGCATTTTATCATGTGAAATGCTGTAAAATGCTAAACACTGTGGAAAAGCAAGTCCTAAATGCCTCAGATTGTGTTTCTGAAATTAGCAGGTACCTTTGGCCATGTGTTTTATGTGCCTCAATTCCATCTCTAAAATGGAGGTAACTTTTCTGCCTTCTCTCACAAGAATATTAGGAAAATAATACGGTTGGTATTTGTGAAGCATTCAAGTGCTATATACTGACATGTGCTATTGAAAAGCCATTCTGTCTTCAGAACAAGGTTTGAATAGTGTACAATAAATATGTCAGGAAAGTTCAGAGTAAACAGTGACAAGAAAATAAAATACTGAATAGCCAGTCACTAAATGAGCAGTGTGCATCCTCTTCAGTGAATAAGATGGGGGAAGAAGAGTATATGCCTGTATAATGAAATACTGTATCATAGCAAATATACCTCTAAAAGCCTAATTCAGTTCCAAGATCCAATCTGAGGGTCTTGAATTTTTTACTTTTTCTACCTGTAAGTCTTTGGAAATTTATAAATATTCTTCCATCTATTTTCTGTTTATAATATGTGTTAGCAAATGAACCAAATGACTGTGTAAATATAAAAAATTTCTTTTCTTTTGACCACACTTTTAAGTCCAGGCCAACGTGGCAGGGTTTACAGTTGTTCCCTGTCTGTGATGTTGGTCAGTCCCTGTGTAAGATGAGTTTGCTGAGTCTCGGTTCTGTTTGCTCTTCATCACCTTGCTCTGAATCCATTTGGCAGACTTGGCAAAAGGGTCAGTAGTTGCAGGAGGAGGACAGCATTACTACATGTTCCCTAGAGGAAGCTGCCTCCTGGTGAGGGCAGAGAGATGCTTGCAGTGAGTGGGAGAAGGCTGGATTAGTTCACTTGTCTCTCCGCCTCCCACATACCCTGTACCCTGCTAGCAGAGCACTGTACACTTTTTTTTGAAAGAAAATGTGATTGAAAGATCTGCCAACTGCTCCCCTGTACTTCCCAGCTTCTCCTCCTCCTTCGTTTTCAGTGGTTCCAGCCCCCCTCATACAATCCAAGCCGTACTTTGGCTCCTCCCAGGAATCGTTTTTCTCAGCGGCCAAACGAGACAGGCTCGTGCCCTGGTTTGTGTTGTGCTGATGCAGAGATGAGGCATCCTGGACTACAGTTCACATCCACAGCCGTGCTTAACCTTCCTCGGAATAGGGAGAGGACTCTGAGTGAAGGATACTGTACCACAGCTCTGATTTAACTCCCTGAAATGTCACACTCACTCTGTGGTGTATCTGGGGAGTGGGCTTTGGTATGCAAATTGTGCTTCATAGGCAAAATGCTGTAACTAAATACACACATTTCTCCTGTTTCAGCACTGAGATATGTCATCTCACCCTGGACACAGGCTTTCCTGCTTCTCACACGTTACTTTATGCATTTCCTTCCCTTGGAGAAGAGAACAACCCAGCACACATTCTTTTCCCAGTGCTGCCCACAACCAGGAGTGGTAGGAAGCACTTGAGAACATCTCTCAAGTTATGCCTAATTGCACAGGCTCAAAGCCAACAATGAATTGAGCAGCTCAGCTCATTGTAAATACAAAGATTTCTTATGCTTTTTAATTGAATTCTTATCATCCAAAAGTTTCAAAGGTATTGAATGAAAGGCAGCTGTGTTTACGTGTTGTGATAAAACCAAAACTGTGGCAAAAGCTGAGAATAAGGATAGTCCACACAGCCATTGCTGTTTTCCTGTTCCCTTCAGAAGCCTGTGCATTTTAAAAGAACCCCACAGTTTAGCCTTTGCCTACTAAATCTTTCAAGAAATATGCTCCTTCCATGATACCAGTTTCATAAATTATTGCACTGTGCAGAAGATGCTCAGCTGTCTCATCTGACTGGCTTTCAGTGCCTCGCTGTGTCCAAAAGTGAGACAATAATTAACTAAGTAAAACCTCAGCTTTACATTCATTTTCACCTTACTTTACGAAAGCTAAATGGTAATTTCATGTCTTTTACATATCTCCAGTGTAAAAGATCCTCGGAGAGAGGGTATAAATATTTTTGTCATAGTTGAAAAATAAGGTTTATTATGCAAGGACCATGTGCTTGTGGACAACCATGTCTCTGTTTCCCCATCTGTAAACTGGATGTAATGTTCCTACAACCCACTAGGGAGGGCAGGCTTTGATTAACATGTATGATTGCCCTGTACATATGCAACTCTATCACTGCTTGTTTTTATTAGCAACTAGCAGTAGAATATGAAGAAGAAGCATCCAGCAGAATAATGCTGCAGCCAGGGTGAGCCCTCTCCATCTTTTAACCATCACATAATTTATTTTCAGGCTCTGCCACAAAGTGTGCATGTTTGAAATAAAACTACGCTTATATTGTAGCTGTGGAAATCAAATTATTTGATGTAGAGGTTGACAAACAGGCAAAACACTTGTTTTTAAAGGAAAAATGCCCATAGATATGATTAAATATCTTGAGCAAATTTTTGTTTTGTTTAGAAAATTTTCATACAGAAAAAAAATCTATTCCAGTGCACCAGAATCCAACGTATTGAAAACATACAAAACTGTTTCCAGGTCAGCCTAAAAGAATGTCTGGGAAGTGTCTTTATTTGTGTGAGTAAACACCGATCAGTCAGGAAAAAGACTGCATTTTGAGATAAGCCATGAAAAATGAATCCTACTGCATTTATTTATTATTTTTTTTTTCTCTCCCTGTTTTTTTCCTCTCTCTCTCTCTCTCCCTCTCCCTCCTGAAAATCTCCTGCCACAGCGGCTGCATTTGCCTCCAGACTTGTCAGACACAGTGAGCCGCGCGAGCAAACAGGAGCTGGCAGGATCCGCCAAACTGCTGAGCTCAGGATGTGCTGCCATGGCCATCGGCAAGAGGCACCTGGACTTCTAGTGATTCCTCCTTAGCAGTTCCACTCAGATTTATATGACACTCTCATTATGAGTGTTAATGACTTATATAAATATTTTTCTTAATGATTTGACCCAGCACACAGTCTTTAAAAATACATGTTGGCATACGATGCCTTCTTTTTTTTTCTTTTATTTTCTTTTTTTTTTTTTTTTTGTCTATGCTGGTTTCTTTGTACTGATTTTGGTCTTGTTTGGGTTTTGCTTTTCGGTGAAGCTGCTGTTATGTTGGGTCCTGCCATTGTTCTGCTCCACTGGAAACATACAGTATTTTGTTCCTTTCCTTCAAATATGAAAATTACTGTTCCCATTTTCATTTCTGTATTTTTTTACACTAAAAAAATGAAGGGATGTTTTTCCCAATAGATTTTTTTTATATAGTTACATTTAATATTTTGTATGAATAATGAGTTGGATGGTTTATTGCAATAAAGGAATGAAACTAAGCAGTTCATTGTCACGTGTTATTCGAAAAGCAAACCAGACAGTTTTAAAAACATTCATTTTTGTAATCTGAAATACCATTCTCAAATTTCAGGAAATCTTTACATTAGTTTATTAAATATGTAATAATAAATTTAAAATACATGAAATAGTTTTTATTCTTATATGCCAGTAATTAAGAATGGTTGTTTTTTAAATCAGATTATATTACAGATAATTACTTTTCCTGATGGTTTACTACATGCATTAAAAGGCACTTGAATGGAATTTACTAACCAGAGAGGAAAGAACTGATTTCCTTATGTAGTTCAAAACAGTAATCCTAAACAATTGAAGTCAGCACTATGAAATTATGTCAACAGACATAATTCAAGATTGAAATTCAACCCGACAGCTACATTAATGCTAGGAAACCAGAAGAGTGCATTTGAGCTCGGGGAAGGATATCACAGCATGCTGGTCTGAAGCAGGGCAGAATGTACAAGTAATTCAGGCTTCTCTACCCTCAGATATACAATTTGTGAACTTCTAACTATTCTGTATGTATCTCTGTGTGTCTCCCATCACACAAAGGAACAGGACAGCAAAGCTGACCTGTGAATTAAAGTGGTTTGCATTCTTTCTTCTGGGGCTGACTTCCATTTTGAAAGGTAATATCTTCTTCTCTGCAGAACTTCCAAGCCACCCAGCTGTAAGATTGCATTACAGTTTCAAAATTTAGTCTTTATAATAGTGTATTACATGGCTGGAGTGAAATTGAGTCTTCAAAGAACGTGTTAATAGGATGCAATAATGGTAACATATTTTGATGGGTTTGGAACCAAGAGTTGGGGAAGTGGTTTGCTTTTTTTTTTTTCCCCTGCAATCCAGGTTCTACTTTATTTTTTTTCTCGACAACGCTGTGTAAAACAAAGACATAGCTTTTAAAACTGTCTAACTAATATGATGAATGTCAATCACTTAAAAAACTCCACTGTAGCATAAACACATACTGTATACAGCTTTTATTCTGAATTAGAATAATTGAATCAATGACAGTGATTTGCCAGGATGTCAAATCTATCCATCATATCCTGTCACTACCAGTTTATTTTTTGTGATCAAAATCAAAAAGACTACTATTTTGTCATCAACTATTTCATTAGTAGTAACAATCAGGTTTTCTCTTCTATATTTTTTAGATATGCCTGTTATATTTTTTATTTCTAAAGACACAAATCCTTTTTAAATCTTTTCAAAATAAAGTTTCAGACCTGAACTGTCAGTTTAATGAAGAAAAAAGACATCTACTTTCCTATGCAAACATATTTAAAATATTATCATCGATGTCTCAAACAGTTTTTCTCTTTTTGTGTTATATGTAGCACTGAATGGAAGTTCTCATTAGATACTTAATTGTGCCTTTTGAAAGCATGAAATAATTTAAACACTTAGGATAAAGTGATTTTTAACAAAGGTGAAGTTTTACATAGTACATCTTTTTAATGTAAATAACACGAAACATAGTATTTCTTTGTGAAATATAAAGTCACAAGACATATAAATTGCTGACAACATACTTAAATAGGTCGTTCACTTAACACACAGGGGAGAAAATACCATAAAAGTCACAGTCCATGCCTAGTTAATGTATTAACTGAAAATTGTTAGCAGGCAGCACATGTATCCCATGTATGTACATGTCTATATGTGTGTCTCATGCATCTATAAGACTTCAGTTTCCAAAACTTCAGCAGGTTGATATTAAAGCTGACAAATATTTTGAGCAATAAAAGGAACTCCTCCTGCAAATCTGCATTAGCGTGGTGGGTTTTCTTCTGAGTCACTAAACATGCTTTGTAAAATAAGTGTTAGAGAATAGAGATGTACAGGGTTGTTCACCCAAGGCAAAGACGTGGAGCAAAATCCTCTTCTTTCCTTCCAAAATATCAGTTGCAGCAGCACGTGACAGTGACTTGGCTGCTCCAGTGAACTGATGGGTGAAACAGTGCTATGAAGGTGCTACCTGAGAGGATGTAGGTGCAGTGTAGATAAAGTGCAGGTTCCAATTGTTGCCCCAGAAGCTGCAGCAGCTCTGGGGTGGTGATTTCCTGGGCCTTTTCCCCAGAGCTGCTCTGTGACCGTCGGGCTCCTGTGCACAAAACACCCTTCAGTTCTTTCTTCTCTTGATCTGAAGACAAATATTTGACTAAGGGGTGCAGCCCAGGTAATCGAGGGATGGGCACAGGCTCTTTCCCCAGGCTGTTGCAATGTGCTACCAGCTTCTTTTGGCACATCCTTGCTGGCGTGGGTGGAAAGTCTGTGCCTTCCTCACTTTGCTCAGGGGGCTCCTTTCCAGAGATTGTGGTATGAGGGTTTCTTGTTTATTGCAATTTTTTGAGCAGAACTTCCCACTTTTTTAGCAGGCTACGAACTGAAACCACCAAACTCAGCAGGGAAACAATAGATTCATCCCAGTGAAGACGTTCCCAATTCAGCCCAAGAGCCTGATCTTTGCAGAATTGTGACACACAGTCAGGAAAGCAGTAATGAAATTTAAAACATTTTGCCTTTAATATGTCAGATAAGAATTCTTTATATAATTTCTGTTGTGCTGAGATTTCCAAAATGTAAGTATTTGGAACATGAGAAGAATGTTTATCATCGGTAAATCTTTTTCTCTGTTTGTAAAGACATTTCAAAAGCAATTTCAAGGGTGCAGTTGAATTCAATTTTCTGTAACAGTAGCTACAGGCATCTGGAAATGGACATTCAGCTACTTCAGATTTGAAACCTATGGTAGTATGCAACTGGTTTGATCTTTAAATTTAATATTAAATAGTGATGTTGTTCCAAGCACAGCTTTTGGAAAAATGCAAAAGTCTAACTTACAAAAATCCTTTACTATGCCAACATTGGAAAGTGAGCAATTATCCAAGTTTTTCTAAAAACCACAAGGTGTATTACACATACTAAACTCAAACCCACACAGACACACATATTAAACCAGTATTTCTCCAGGATCATATATTAGAAATTTAGCAAAGTGTTCTTCTTTTGCCTGTGCTGGAGAAACATCTTAACTACAGAACACAGCAGAAATAGGAAAGAAGATGCTTTTATGCCTTTAAGAGGTTCTGGAAGCAAGTACTATACCCCATGACATCTCCTGGGGGTTTTATTTTCTCTTGTGAGCTACCTGAGTGCAAGGCCTACATTTCTTTTTTTAATCACACTGAGCACATGATGGTGGTTATTTAATAATAAATGTACCTCTGTAGAAAAAAAGAATGAAAGTGAATCTTCATCTTACCCAAAAAAAGGCAGCTCAGATGGAGGGAAAGAAAAAGAAAATAAAAATTTCTCCACTTATTTTTTCAGCTTCTAGTCTGATATAAGCAAATGTTGGGCTCTTCTTTGTTTTCCTCAAAAATGGGGGGGGAAATCTGTATTTCTGAGTAGGCAGATTTTCCAGGAGTGTTGAGCATCAAGCATCCCAGAGCATCTGATGAAAACTTGGCTGCTAATTCAAATTCTGCCTTTAAACAATTTTGAAAGATATTAGGGACATCAAACTAATTTGCAGACCCCCAGTTCAATGGGAGCATTGAGTTTTCAACATTTTATTGCATACAGATTTTCTGGGCCTGTACAGCTTAGTCTAAAAAGTCTTCCAGAGAAATCAGTGATGGTTTAGATCAGAAGCCACTTGGTAGGGTAAGGGCCAGAGGATTTTTTTTTTTTTTTTTACAATTTAGCAAATCTAGAGAATTTGTAGCTGCATTTAATAAATAAATAAATATTTAATATTTAATAAATAAATAAATAAAAATTGTATTTTAATGTGTTCTGACATTGAAGATATATGTGAAATCCAAAATAGGGCAAGAATTTTTTTAAAAAAAGTTTTTATACTGGCAGAGTTTGAATGTTGATGCCCTCAGAATGTTCTCAGCACTTAACACCATCTGAAGTATTCTCTTAAAAATCTTGAAACAGGTGAATTTTGGTACACTTTCAGATGCTTCAGTTGGAGTCAGGTTGGAGCAAATGCACTAGAGAAAGCTCTTGCTGAAATTTCATCAAGCTGGACTTACAGAAGAACAGAAAGAATGAATGGGTTGGGTTTAGATATGAAATCAAGCAGTTCTCAGTGCCAGCATTTTAAGAAAGCATATTGTGTGGAGAAAGAGCTGTCAACTCGTTTAAGATATGTTGCTTGAGTGAAACTTTTCTGCAGTTCTTAGTATGGGTTTATTTATGTTAGCAAAGTATCTCAGAGCTACTGCTCATAGACAAGGGCTGTTTGGGCAGGGCTTCATTCTTGGCCTGGGACTCCAAAACAAATTTGCCTTCCTGGCCTGTTTTAAATCAGTAGGATGAGGATTGTTCTTGCAGGACTTGATGCCATTTCTAGCTCCACTGTTTCCAGCTAGCAGCCATAGCTGGAAGCTGCAGCTGCAGCACTTGATTCCTGACCAGGCAAGTTTTAGTGTGTCCCTCTCTGGGCTCATTCAGCATCTCTATGGATCCAGCAGATGCACTGGTTGGACAACAAATGTACCTCTGCTATCCATCGTGTATAATGAAACTGCTGCCACCAGCATGGCCCTGTGCTTGGAAAAGGTAAACTAATGCCAGAATCACAGGATGGGTCGGGTTGGAAGGGACCACAGTGGGTCCAGTGGTCCAGCCCCCCTGCTCAAGCAGGGTCACCCCAGAGCACATGGCACAGGATTGCATCCAAATGGTTCTGTCATATCTCCAGCGAGGGAGACTCCACAACCTCTCTGGGCAACCTGTTCCAGTGCATGGCCAGCTGCACAGGAAAGATGTTCTTCCTCATGTCCAGGTGGAACTTCCTGTGCATCAGTTTCTGCTTGTTGCCTCTTTTCCTGTTGCTTGGCACCACTGAGCAGAGCCTGGTCCATCCTCTGACACCCTCCCTTCAGATGCTGACAGACATTGATGAGGTCCCTCCTCAGTCATCTCTTCTCGAGGTTGAACAGGCCCAACTCCTTCAGTCCATTCTCATAGGAGAGATGCTCCAGTCCCTTAATCTTCATTGCCCTCCACTGGACCCACTCCAGGACTTCCATATCTCTCATTGTACTGAGGAGCCCAGAACTGGACACAGCACTAATGAATAAAACTGAACTCAATCAAGACCAGATAGGGAGTGACAGACAAAGAAAAATGGAAGAATTGGAAGAATTCCCCAGCATGGTGAAATTCCCATTTATGGTGCTTCCTAGCCTATGTCCAGGATAGCTCAGCAATTTTGGAAAATTACTTGAGTGGGAAGGAATTTGACAGCACACTCGTGGAGACAGTGGAGTAGCAAGTCCATCTGTGTGGGATACTGTGTGGGAGTCTTCCCAGGAGCCACCTCAAAAAAAGGGGATTCATCCAAACTAGCAGTGGTTCACAGACAAGGAGCTTCAAACATTATCATTGCACCAGCTTCAGACAAACAAATAGAACTTGTCACAGCAAAGCACAGGGAAAGAGGATGGAAGCACAAGCAGTATGGAGGCAGCCACAGTTACCTGTGTACAAGCAGGAGAGTAGAGCAGGCAGGCACAGTAAAAGAAGCAAGACAGCTGAATGAGGGGCTTGTTTTGCAGCCCTTGACTGTAGAAGACTCTATGAAGTTTTAAATATATCCTTTCCCAAACAGGTGTAAATCAACAACAGTTCACACAGAGCAATTGAATCATAACTCAGGAAATCATCAGACCCAGCAAAAACTTAGTTTAAATAGGAATCTAAGGGTTCAAATATGTATTTTGCAAAGTAACAGTGTTGACTTAAATTCAGAGAAATCAGAGTGGACAACTTGCTTCTTTAAAAGCAAAAAAACTATAAAATTTAAATGATGGGGTTTTTACTTAATCCAGTCTGACAGGGGGAGTTTTAAAAATAAATAAACCCTCCCCTGCAGTATTTGAAACACAAGGCTGCAGAATACAGACCAAGTATGAGTTCAACTTTGATGAGTCAATCTAAAGGGTAAAAACATAAAGGGTAAAGAAAGTTACAAAGAGAAATATAACTTTTCTTTGCCTATGATAACATATTTATTGTAACAACCTGAAGGTGTTTATCTACTCTATGCAGTTCCATGTAACTCAGAGTCCTTCTGTTCCCCTGTATGTAATTTCTATGGAATAACTGTTCATAAACTTCTCAAAATCCATTGGCATAGGCCTGACCTGAAGGAGGTTATCTGTGAATCTGCAAACTTCTCTGGTGCAGCTGGAAAAGCTCGTATGTCCCAGGAGAGGAAGAACTGCAATTTGCAACCCTCCCCAATTTTAGCTGCCAGAGTGTACGTGAGGTCTGTCAGGTGCCTGGAGGCAATTGCAACCTCTACTGGAGGATTTCATGCAACTTACAGCTCCTGTCAGGGACCTGAAGGTAACAAGAATCCTCCTGGGTCACTCACAAAACCTCTGCTCGCCATCTGACCCACCTGCAATTCGACTTTGGAGGTGAGGCTCCAGCACCTGAGAAAACCACAGACCTCTACCAGCCCAGCAAAAGCAGTATCATGGTGTTTTGTGGGGGCAGAGCAGCAGCAGCACACAGCCCACCAGCATCACAGACACGTTTTCACCTTCACCACCTTCAAAATCACGATCCTTTCACTAGGGGTAGTACCAAGAAGGGGAAAGGGAATAGCACAGAAGGCCCTGAAATACAGTCATCAGAGGTTCAGGGTGAAATTTAGAGGAAAGCAGGTTTCCTGGAGACTTTTCTCCAAAGGGCCACCTTCCAAAGAAACAACAGGGGTTGTGGCAGCTGGAGGATTCATGAAAATCTACAACACATCAGCTGTACATATTAACAGACTGATCATTTCTTTGAGGTTTCATTTCTGCAGACCCTATGAAAACACCTTCATCTTCCACATGATTGCTTTTGAAAACTATCTTAGGATAGTGAACTGTCCTAGGTAAGCTATCCTAACTGTCTGCTGAGGTTTACTTTCTTTACAACTAAGAGAATATTAGGGGAGGAATTAATTTAAAGCATGTTCTAAAGCAAGGAACTTGCCAAACTGGCTCCTGTCCAAACTGTGCTATCTTTACTACTATGCAGCTCATGCAGGTTGCTCCATCCTCTGCTGTTTTCTCAAAGAAATACTGAACAATAACGTGAGAGACTTCCCTGGCATCGTTCTCCAGCGTTAATCCAAATGGAACTATATTCCATGCTTTGTTTTCCACCCAAAGAGGAGGAACATTTCTTCTGTCTCTACCACTCTGGGCAGTGCAAGGTTTTCGGGGTTCCTGCCCTCTTCAGCCACAGAAACACTCCCATGGCTGCCTTTTCTCCACAGCAAGACACGTAAATACTCGCTGTCTGAACAAGACCAAACAGCCATCACAGACTCTGCTCTCACACCCATAATTCACATGCCTATTTCTGACTGGGGAGGGGGGTTGAATTGGGTATTCGTAGGTGCCAATCACAATTCTGATTAGAAACACGGCTGCAGGAGCTCATTATTAAGCAAGCAGGTGCCTTGTCAAAGAAGAGTTATGTTAAAGGAAGATCCTACACCATTCCCAGAGCAGAGGAGCCTTATCAGCTGCACGTGGCACAATGCTCAACTGCTGAAGCCGAGGACAAGAGCAAATGGAAACGAACTGGAAGAAAAGAAATTAAAACCAATGACACGTTTTCAGTTTTCGTAGTACTGTTTGTACCATGAAAATGCAAAACAAATGTAAACCTTAGCACAACTCTAAACTCGCACCTATTACCCGGAGAAAAGGAGATAATGTGTTTTAGTCTGTAATACCAGAAAAGACAATTTAAAACACAACAAAAAAACAAACAAACAAAAAAAACAAACAAAAACAAACAAACAGACACCTTTGGCCATAGAAAGTGAGTGAAACAGGACTTCCAATGGCTGGAAAGCCAGGGGGAGGCAATGTGTGTTATCAGTCCCAGGTTGTTCTCTGCTACTGTAATCTTGCCCCCACAGATAAATCCCATGTTAGGCTGCCTAAAGTAAACCAGCCTACGGGGGCATTTTGCTGACTTTATAAATAAAAAGTAGAGGGGAAATCCCCTCTCTGTGTCACAGGCTGGGTGAGAAGGCAGCTCTTCCTGCCTCCTGGAGCGGGACACATGCTGGCTGGTGCTTACCTTTTAAAAACAATTAAAGCGGGTGTCTGCACGGCACGAGGCAGCTCCAACACGTGTGTCACCGCATGCGTGTCTGCTTCGCCATCAGCATGTATGGCTCATCATCTGTCTGCTCTGAACAATAACTGTTAGGTTAGCAGCCTTTTCACTTGTAAATGTAAATATTGTATCTAGAACACAATATTTGAAACACAAAATACAGTGTTATTAAGACAGCACTCACACATCAATTCTCGTGTGACTATAATTTGTGAAATGCCTTAGGAGGGGCTTATAAATAAAGTATAAGGTGTTATTATGAAATACATTTTAACCAAATGCACAGAAATGTCTCATTCCTATTGAAATCAATAGCAAAACTCCCACTAATTTCAGTGGTAAAAAGACGAGACCCTTGGAAATTGCTGCGTTACACTGAGCAACACATCACAGCAGATTCCAGTCTTCGCGAGTCATACAGCTCTGGCAGGAAAAAAAGGGGATGAAAACGGGTGGTAGAGGCTGTTCAGAGCGCGCTGAAGGTTTTCATTCCCCACGCATGCTGGTGCCTGGCGAGGCGGCACATCCCCGCACAGCCACAACACCGCCGCCACAGCGCTGAGGCTGCTCCGGGGCCTCCCCTGGCCCCCAGCGAGCACCCGGGAGCTGGCACCGGTGCCCGGGCGTGGGACCCCCCTCACGCTCGGCCCCGTGCCCCAGCCCAGCCGGGGAAATGCCTCTTGGCAGGGCTGCGGACACGAGACGTGCGGGCCGGGGCTGCCCGTGACCCGCAGAGCCCCCGGCGCGCTCGGCAGCGGCTCTTCGAGGCGAGCCACGCTCCGGGGACCAAACGCCCCGGCTCCTTCCCGATGTGCAGCCAGCCGGGGACTGTTCCCCCGGTTCCATAGGGCACGATAACAAGCCAGTGAGCCAGAAATGTCTCCTCTCCGCCACGGCCAGCCGGCCTGTCACCGGAATGATCTCAAGGTTCATCCGCGCACGCAGCGGCTTTACCGCACGGCTGCGGGGGCTGCGGGAAGGCTGCAGCCCCCAGCACGGCCTGCCGCCAAAAAGGCTTCGGGAGGGGTGGACAGGGCTGGCGACAGCACGATGTGGAGGCCACCGACGGCTGGACCACGGGCGGTGGAGCTGCGAGGCCGGGAAACCCCGGGAAGGGCAGGGAGGAGCTATGGGGAGCTGCCTCTGCCCGCGGATCGGCACCTGCAGGAACAGCGACCAGGGCACAAAAGCTGCCGGGGGGAGGGAAGGGATGGGAAGCTGTTTTCCGTTCCTGGTCGAACAGAAATTGGCATTTAGGTAACAAACTTCATCAGTGGCTACATCAAACACGCTAAGTGGCTATATAAATGCCGGGTTTGTACCTGTAATTAATTGTTCCCTGAATCAATTTAGCTGTGCGAGAAGGGACCTGCCTATTGTGGTGTTTAATGCAACCTATCCATACCTCATAAATACATAACACGCAGGTCTGACAAAAATATGTATTAAAATTTTTTTTAAAAATCAGTGTTACTTCAGTATTTGTGAATGGATGGCTTCCAGGTAGTTAAAACTACTTTATGCTGGTATAACAAATATACTTACAACTGACCAGTATCAATTAAAAAGAAATCTAAATCTAATGTTTTTGTTCATTTTAGCTTGCTTTGGGCTCTTCATTTTGCTATCATCTCATGCTTTGAGCAAAACTGCTCTTTTTCCCCTAAAGGATCCAGAGTTTACGTGCATTTGATCTCGTCTGCAGCGCTGCAACTACCTCGGCACCTCAGCTCTTCTGCCCCAAGTTTACAGTGAAGCGTTATCTGCAGTGACAAATATGCCGAAAGGAAAACATAACCAGCCGAGATGGTATCTTTGCTTTACAAAGGCTGCTTGTGATGCCTGTGCTTTGACTCAAAACTCCCTGCACATTGGCTTTTTAATCATGAGATCCCTTTTTCAGCACAGCATCGAGAGTAACAACTGCAGCACAATGAGCCAGCTTCATAGATATGGGAATGTTTAGATTTCCCTGCCAGTGACTAAAGGCCTTTAGCTTTCACTAGCCAGTCCCAGCTCGCATTGTTGTTGCCTGTTGATTTGTCTTCTCTCATTATTCCTTGACATGCAGCTCTCCACCCACGCCCACACTAACAACCCTCACACAAAGCGCATTGAGGTATTAACCAGGTTACAAGTTCAATGGAAAATTACACTAAGATTGTGCTGTGTGGCAATATAAAGGGATGGTATTCAGTCTCCCAAAGAGCCTGTTAAAAACACAGCTGGGTTGGGTTTTTTCCCTTTTAAGCATCCTAACAAAACCAATTTTTAGAAGTCAGGAATGTATATTCGTGTGCATGTGTGTCTATAGGTACTGTTACAGCGGATAGACACAGGCGGGCATCGTGTCTCTGCCACTGACTGGCATGATGCAAACTCCCCACTGGAAATTCTGCCGGATTCTGGAGTTCATTTAGAGCATCCCCAGAAAGCCAAGCTAAATAAACAACCTCCTCCTGCTCTCAGCTGCAATTAGATACGTGAACCTATCTTCTTTTTGTTAGCCCAAATTACAGGCTGGCGGAAGGGCTGAAAGTCTATAAAAACGTTCCTTAAGAATCCCTCCTTATTGAAAACTGAAAATAAAATCAAAATAAAACTTAATGAGATTAACCTAACACAGTAACAAAATTTGCAACACCACACTATAAGGTTAAAAAGAAAATAGTATAATAAAGGAAATACAAAGGCTTTGGCATGGTTTTTACAATCAACAATGGTTAATCTTGATATGTAGTTGTGAACAACTTCAAAACACTTAAGTTTAAAACTCTTGCAAGCACTTTTAATTGATTAGGAATGAATTCTAGATGCACAAAGATGATTGGACTGTGAACAGTAGTACAACTATATCTAAGAACAATTAACTCTTGCCGACCAAAAAGAAACGTATGATGCATGAAAATGTGTATAAAACATCTATAGAATATTCTTGTCAAATATAAATGAAATTAACTTTATTATAGAAATCATTCTGGGAGATTTCTAGGGAAGACAAATACTTACATTTCGACATAAAACAAATTGGATTATATCGAAGACACAATCTACCTTTTATCTATCAAACTCTTTTCTTCATCGAAGCTCTCTCTTACCCCCTGTTTGCACATAGCTTCAGCCGTTAACAACCTTTGGAAATACCAACAGATATTTTTCTTACATAAATCTAGTGCGTATTGTTCCAGGTTCAGTTATATGCAATGGAATGATACAAACTTGGAACGTCAATCCATAATCTATGAACAGATTGGTAGAAGTATTCGATATATCTTGATAAAACTCTTAAATTCGTGGCAAAGCTTGTTGATCATGGCTTCTTTTTTTTTTTTTTTCCTTTTCTTTTTTTTTTTTAAACAACTTCATGACCAACACAGATCAAACATCCATCCAGTCTACATTGTTCTTTTTTTTTTTTTCATTATAACATACAAATGCCCATTTACAAATAATACACCAAAATGAATAAAAGTTTGGATACCAAAATGAAGATTTGTTCCAACTGATATAATGCCTTCAGTGTACAAAGGTCCATGTGAAAGTCTTTTCCATGTGTTACAGCATAGGGCACAGTTGCAGTACAGAAGTACTCTGAGAGCCATTCTTCCTTTATAAAATACTGCTGAACATCCAACTGTTGTCCATATAGTCATTTACGGAATTAACACATGTTTTACTGTAATCTTGGCCAGTATTGAGACATATCAGGTTCACTGCCAGGAACTTGAACTGGAACTGACACTCCAGGGGAAATGAGACCTGAAAATTGAGAGGGAAAATGGATATTTTAGTTTTTCTATACATAGCACAATTTTTGCTTTGCAGTTTCACAGATTTGTGCTTGAATTCCAGTAAGCATTAACTCTCACCATCTACCAGCCTGCAGAATCAGGTATGTGTATATTTTAAAAAACTATGCACATCTCACTGATTTGTTGTTATAAATAAACTGTCATGCTTTGAGATAAATGCCAGAGCCCCAGCTCAGTTGTATCAGTTGAGAATTCAGCCCAAAATACACTGAACAGTTCTAGTCTTTTTGAAAGTGTCTCCTGTTTATTCTGACACCCTTTTTTATCCTGTTTTGCCTTTTTTATGCATAGGGTAATATTTCTACAGGTTGCCTGCCTTTTCTATAACTCCAAATTTCTAGCAGTGAATAACATCTGACACAGACACAGTAAAAATACAGCCAGTCTTGCAAACACTTTCACATACACTTAACCTCACTAGTGTGGGTTTCTCTGGTGAAATTTAATGCTGAAATAAATGCCGCTTTAGAAATTAATTAAATGGGGAAGATTTTGTGGGATGGGGGGCTCACTGAAGAGCTTTCCACCATCCTGCTATTGGGACACCACCTCTGTTAATCTGCTGTCTTTCATTCAGCCCTCCAGCAGCAGCTTAAAAAGTCAGAATTTTTGCTCCAGCTCGCAAGGTTTTACATTTTCATCTTCTGCCTGGTCCGGCAGCTACTGAACCCAACAGGGGCCTCTCCCAGTGAATACACGTGAAAAACCTGATGGCTGGATCAAGGAAGAAAGGCTGGGGGAGCACGGGGTCACTCACCTGTGGAAGTGGTGCCAGAGGTGCCCATTGGCTGGCTGTTCATGTGTGTCTGCATGTGAGGAGGGGTGTATGTATCATAGCTCCGTCCATTCACCGATGGACTGGTGGGCAGCATGCAAGAGTAGGAGGAGGTCTGGCTGGGTACCGGGGGCTATGGGAGCAAAGGACAGGACAGTGTTAATTAGCAGTGGAGGTAAACACGGCATTAGGCTGCTCTGGATGGACGTGCCAGCCCTCAGCAGCGGGTGGGCACCAGCAAGAATGAGCTTCTGTTTCAAATCCAGGGACCCCGATGTAAAGCCCTGTTTAGGAGCTCAGCCAAGCAGCCTCTTCACGAAGGTGTTCGGTCTAAAAAATCAACGTGGGCGGTCACTGGAGCTTTTTCAGACGTGCTTGGCGAGCAGATCCCTACATCTGGGTGCTAGTGGAGGTGTTACATACCTAAGCCTGAGTGATGCACTCGTTTATACCCATGTAAAAGGAAGATGTGTCATACCATTTGCAGCCAGAGACAGGGCCAACATCTTACCTCACGTTTGATGATGTAACTAAAAACTGTTAGGGGTGTAACTAAAAATTACTCCACTGAGGCACACAGGCCGGTCCTGCACCTGCAAGCCTGGGGCACACACACAAAACCTGTGGGTCTGGGGTGACTGAGGCTCTGAAGAGGGATCCCCAAACCCATTCATATGTGTGCATTGATCCCCTGTCAGAGCCACAATCACCCCAAACCCACGCCAGCAACATCCCAGGAGAACAGACATCTCAGTTTATCTAAAGTCCAACCTTTAAAACCCTACCTGCCAGGGGGGAGAGCAGCTGGGGGCAGGGGCTGAGGGACCAAGCAGGGGCTTCTCCTGCTCCAGGGTGCCTGGTGAGTGGGGACCAGTGCAGCCTTGACACGGAGAGGCAGTGGGGGAGCAGGAAGCAGGATGAGTCATTCCCGCTCCAAGCGCACAAGACTCAACACATCTGCACATATTTCCTCTGTCTGCACATCCCTGACACACGCTGTCTCCAAAAATATTGACAGCCTCACTTGCTAGGCACACACGCTGTGCTTTGGGAGAACTAGCAGCTCACCATGCATCCACAGGGAGATGCCAACAGTTTGGCTGCCAAACCTCCCTCTCCGACATTGCATGGCTACCATGCCACGGTGACCACGTAGGCAGGGTTTTCCAGAGCAGCTTACACGTGCCAGGTCCCTGCCCAGGTGCCCGGTGCTGAATCGGGGGCCTCCTGCATTCCCAAGGGTCCCCTCCTGGATCAGCCTTTTGATCCTTTGTCGCCTGCTCCCAGCCTGCTGCCGGGAACGGCACCGCCGGCCTCTGACATCACGGAGCAGCGACGTAGCCAACATCACTTCTTTCCATAGACTTGCAAGACTCTAACTTTATTTGGTTAATTTTGGTTCAGCAATTAGTAACATAGTAATTGCCGCAGCGAAGGAGTCAGGCTCTCTAATCTGCTCGCCTGTCTCTAGCAGTGGTCAATGCTGTGTGCCTCAGACAAAGCTGTAAAACTCCCGTAATTGGCCAGCACCTTCCTAGGCCAACCCCACCATTAAAAAAGGAGGAATTTTGCATCTGAAAGGTCTATAGAAACAGACCCCAAAGGAATAGATTTCTTCCTAACCCAGCTGGTGATCAGCTAATGCTTTCAGGCATGAGGATTGACAGCTCTTGCAATTCTGGCTTAGCTGGCATAACCACTGATGCTAATCACATCCTTCCCTCTCTCAGGTGTTCCTAATGTGCCGCTGCCACAAGACCTACACCCAGAATGTCGGATCCCTCCAGCAGCTTATTCGGGCAGCAATTTCCATGATACGGCACCAGTGAGTTCCACAGGTTAACCACAGGGTTTTTTTCCAAAAAGCGTTTTTTCATCCCAGATTTGTTGCCTTGCGAATTTGAGGACTTTCCATTTTAAAATTCAGAAAAAGGTGCTTGTTGAGCACCACATCCTCCAGTTCCCTATCCCTTCTGGTTCTCCCAAAGAGGGCATCTTTTCTGATGCCTTTGGTGCTGGTTTCCCTGCAGCATGATTTGGGTCCGTGACCCCTCATCCTGCAGAGGAAGGGCCTCCACCCACACTCCCACATATCCCAGGGGCCGCCAAGTCCCGAGGGAGCATCGTTCCATGGTGGTGGCGCTGGACTTACTTGCATAGGCAGGTTGTTGGCCATGGTGAAGCTGGGCATGGGCGGCAGCGCGCTGTACGTGTTTGTGAGCGCCGTGTCCGTTCTGCCCAACATGGAACCTGATGTGAAAGAGGAAACTATAATAGAATAGACAGATAGATGAACACATTAGTCCAACCACAGTTACAACTGGCAATACAGTTTCAAAGTCTCGTTTTCCCAAGAGGATGGATGAATGTGAGCGGGTTGTTGGCATTACCGGGGGTGGTTGGTTGCGGGATCGGCTGGTAAACGCTTGTGCTGAAACTACTACTGATGGGAATGTGGCTGGGAGTGTTGCTGGCTTGTCTTCGCTGGTTCCTCAGCTTCTCTTCCCTTCTCCACTTGGCCCTTCTGTTGGAAAACCATACCTGGAAATACAGCATTTGAGAGTCGTGAGTGACCTTACAAGGACTCCCCCACGTAGCTCAAGGCCGTGGCTTGTGGTGGAGCAAAGCAGTGGGTGAAAGCAAAGCCCAGCTGCTGCTATTTTGCTGAAAGGGGGATATGGACAAATACCTGATCATAAATAGGGGCTGCCCTATAGGTGCTTTGAGAAGCCAAGAATAACAACATCGAAAGAGTAATAGTAAAAATAATAACAGTTATAATTGCAGAGCAACTCAGTACCTGTATCCTTGCTTCGGGCAGGTCTATTTTAGCAGCTAGTCTCTCCCTTGCAAACACATCGGGGTAGTGGGTCCTCTCAAATTCTGCAGAAGGAAATATTCCTGCGTTAGTTGCAAAGAGTTAATGCGGCCGACTGTAAAGTCAGAGTTGTTCCTGCACTGCCTGTGCTCTAAATGCTCTTAAGAAGCACCACTGCAAAGGCAAAGCTGAGCTTTCTCTGTGTGTGTGTGTGTGTGTGTGTGTGTGTGTGTGTTAGGAAGGAGGACGCCTTGCCTGCTGGGGAATATTGCTATGGGGATAGGCAGGCTTGGGTGCAATGCTGCATCTTTCAAGAAGCAGTGAGGGCTTCTGCCTCCGCTGAGGGGGTCCCCAAGGCAGCTCTGACCCTGTCACCAAGAAGCGAAATGGCACGTTGCTAAATAACAGCGCAAAATCAGAACAAAGATCCGCAGCAGGTCAGAGGCGAGGTGCGCCCAGGCCAGTCAGGGAAAAGGGCACCTGCTCCCAGCCCCGGGCAGCAGCAGCAGCACTGGGGATGGGGAGCGAGTGTGGGGGCAGGCATGGAGGGCTGCTGCCAGCCCCAGCTGCCCGCCCTCGCCTTCCCAGCTCACAGCAATGCAGCCCGGCCAGAGACAGTGGGCAGGAGGAGATTTTTCCCCCCCCCACGGAAAGGAGCCCAGGGTGTAGCATCGATGTTCCGGTATGATCTGTGCCCTGAATGCCTTCCCTTTGAAAAACCTTTTAACGGCTTTTTGGGGCATACCACAGCCATCAATGAATATTTGGAGCTCAGTGAGTAAAAGAGCACGGAGGGAGCCACAGACTTTAAATATATACGTATATATAAGGCACGTGAATGCCATGCCTGCGTTCAGCTGTTAATGTAGTCGGGGCACATTTTGCTTTTCTCTCCTGCTTCAGCCACAGGAAAATGTCACTCACCTTTCTCAAGGGCTTCGATTTGCTCTTGGGTAAAGGATGTCCTATTTCTCTGCAGCTTTCTTTTCAGCTGGAGTCTCATTTGGGCCTCGTCTGAATCTTCTCCATTAGAGCTGATGGAGTTAGTGTTTTCCCCTCCTCCCTCCTGTTGCGGACAGCCGTCTGTGGAACGGAGAGCAGGGAAGTGAAATGTAGGTACCCTTGTTTTAAGATCCCTATCAGAGAAATAACGCGATTGGAAGCAAGTTCAGCCATGTTTGCTGACACCCTCCCTTAAAAATGTCTCGAGTATCAAAGCAGCGCAGCGCTAATGACACGGGTAACACGGAAACATTTCGGTTTCCAGCCTTATTGTAAACATTGGAGATGAAGAATTACGATCACCTGGTCTTAATTTCGTTTTGTTTTCCCTCTGGAATAAAACCTGCATAAAAATACTTTCCCCTGAAAGTGATTCTTTCATGAATCACTGCTGAAATGCCATGGCAGTCTCCTCTGCCTGCTGCATTTATTTACCTATTGCTATATTTAAAATAGTGATGTTCAGCATTTCAGATTATCTATAATCAGTAATTCCTATCTAATCAATTAGATGTTGATAGGTTTGCAGAAAATGCTATTAAGAAACCAAACCAAGCTTGTAATCTTTTTAAAAAAATATTTATCCAGTTTTTATTTGAATTCTGCACAGTCAATTTCATTTTAAAGGTTGTGAATTTAGAAGCGCCTGCATTGTTCTGCAGTTTTATTCAACTATTGTATGAGTGTGCATTGCCTTGACACCTATTACTGAGCACAGCTGTAATTATATCATCACCAAGAACAGGCTATAATTGCTGAAAATGGAATTTTATATTTAGATAAAAGGACTGTCCATTCTTTGTAATGTGTTGCACCAGAGAAAAGTAAGATTTCTTTTAAAATTTTAACATGTAATTTTAAAAGAAATAGTAGCTAGTTCACTAACTAGCTAAATACGCTATTCTGCAGCTGAGCGTTTGGCATATCATTTAAGCGGTACATTTTTAATTAGGGCATTTCCACCACTTTTAATGTAATTTCTGTCATTAAACAGGGGAAAGTTTCATTGTGCTCGGGCGAAGGAGGCTGCGGCCCGGGCCGGACGGTGCTGGGGGGCTCCGCGGGCACCCCCGGCCGTCGGGGCCAGAGGGACAGAGGCTGCTGGCGAGGCAGAGAAGTCGTTGTCCCTAAATGAGCTCTCCCTCTCCTTTCAAAGCATATTTTTCGAGGCGTTTTGATGTCGCATAAAGAGGGAGCTGGGTGAGGGACGCATGGGCTACTTATGCTAATTCCCTTGAAAAGTTACGCCAAAAATAAATAGCGACACTCCCGCGACATCCTTTAAATATTGTGGGAAATCAACTTTAAAGTAATATCATTTATAATCGGCGAACAATGGCCCCGGCCTTCAAAGCTCGGGGGGAATTGTGACAGGATCTGGTGGGACCCTTTCAACCACTTTGAAATGTTTTAAAACCCGAACTTTCTCCTCCATTTAAACACGGGGATTCAAGCGGCAGTGGTCACCATATGGGCGGCCGCAGCCCCATTGAGGCGGCCGGCGGCGGGTGAATAGCGGGGGTGCGGGGGGGGCCGCCTTTCAGGGCACACAAAGCCCCGGGCCCGGGGACGGCCGCCGCGGCGGGGCAGCGCCCTGCCAAGCGCGGGTGGCAGCGCCGGGGGCCGCGCCCGCCCGCGGCGGGGGCCGCGCTCACCTCCGCCACCGCCCTCATCCATCACTGTCCGCTCCGGACGGGCCCGCACCGACCCGGGGCCGGGGGGGCGGCCGGGGGGGAGCCGCCCAGAGCCTGCGGGGTTGGCCGCGGGCCCCCCGCGCCGTCGGGGCTCCGCAGAGCGCCCCGGCCCCGCCGGGGAGCGGAGTGGACCAGCCCGGACCGGGCGCCTCCCTTGCCCCCCGCACCGTTATTAGCTTTAAAACTTTTAAGGCCGTACTTTTTTTTTTCTTTTTTTTTTTTTTTTTGCCACTCCCCATCTCCCCCAGACCTTTCGGCCAGCTAAAAGTTTCACCTAAACTGGCTTATGATCACTTCAAACCACAGCCCATCATTTCAAACCCCAGGACAATTAAGATATCTTCTTTTTAGACACCCACCCACCCCTTTTTTTTTCCCTAGTTTTTTTTTTCTCTTTTTTTTTTTTTTTTTAAAGCCCCTAAAAGAAGCGATCTCAATAGGACTGTTCCACCTTCCAGACCTAATCCGTAAGAAAGCAAGTGAATGTCCGTCCCTATTATCCTATAGCTAGACCATCTGACGCTGGGTATAGGATTTGTTTCCTGGAAAAAAAAAAAAAAAAAAAAAAAAAAAAAAAGGGACAAAAAAAAAAAGACGCTGGGAAATAAAATCATTCCTTAGTTTCTTAGTGTCTTAATCAGTGAGGCGGAAAACAAGCAAAAAAAGATAGCAAACCAATTGCGGCACCTCTCAGCTATAGAGCCGGGATCAAAACATTGTAGCATCTGTTGAAAGAGAAAGTGTCTAAATCCTATAGAAGGCTTTAGTCTTATAAGAGAGGGAGGGGATAAAAAAAAGATAAGAAACAGTGTCTCGGTGATCCCTAAAACCACTAAATCACTGGAGAATTTCTCTCGGATAGAGATGTCTCTTTTTGTTCTGTCAGCCCTCATGTATCCATTATTTTATTCACTGCTGCATGGCGTTTATCAGATTGAGACCATATTTGTACCCCTCTGAGACCTAACCTCGCCTTATGCTTTTTGAGTAATGGACTCTTAAAATCCAGTAACATACCCCTGCAAGGGAAAAACATTAGAGGGAGCATGAATATTCCAGAGGAAATCCATTTTATTAATTTTAATTTTGCCATGCGGATGTTTTAAGTGCCTGCCTGCCTCCCCCTCGCCTCTCCTGCCCACGCACACACGCGCCCCCGGCCCGAGCCAGCCCTGCCCCGCAAACGCTTTATTTCGGCTGCGGTTTTAGGAGGGGGCTCCCGAGGTCCTCCCGCCGCGCTCTCTCCTGCCCGGGGAACTGCGCTCATCCCCACGCCAAGGGAAGGGGCCACCACGGGCTCCCCAAAGCGCCGCCGACCCCCGCACACTCCCGGCCTCTGTGGCACAGGCGGCTCTGCCGCAGCGCTGGTGCGGCCCCAGGTGAGCCCGTCCCGCACCTCCCGCACCCGCGGCTGGGCCTCGCAAGCGCCCCAAATTTCTCAATTTAACGCCTCTTTTAAGAAAACAAAAACAAAACAACAACAAAAAAAAAACCTAAACCACACACGGGCGGGAAGGGAGGGCGCCCGGCCGGTGGGAGCCACAGGGGCGGAAGGTGCGGTGCCTCCGCCACGCACCGCTCCGCGGTTTGGCTCTCGGGTGCGGGGCAGGGAAGGAAGGGCGCCGAGACACGGGGATGGCCGAGAGGCCCCGGGCCGGCGCAGGGCCAGGCAGGTAGGGGCGAGCCGGGGGTAGGAGCCGTCCCGGTTCCTGGGGTGGACATCGGGCAAAACAAAATGTTAAAAAAAAACAAAAACAAAAACAAAACCAAAAAAAAAACCCCAAACCAAAACCACAACCAAACAACAAAAAAACACCAAAGTGGGGGTGGGGGGAAGCGAGGACTCCGCTCTATCTTTCTAGTGTCCTTCATAGACTGTTTTCTTCTCTTAAAACTGACATGTCTAATTGGCAAGCGGTGCCATATCGTGTCCAGAGGTCTCCTGTGGAACATTTCTACAGCTGTCTCCTTCAACTAGACGCTTATTCATGTCGCCTTAATGAGAAACAAAACGATCTCTAATGAGCAATTACATAGCGACAGAATTGTTCCCATAACAAATTCTTGCGTGTGACAGAAACATCCTTTGTACCAGATATTCCGCACACTGTTACCGATTTTTTTTCCTTGCGGGGTGAAAACAAAAAGCAGGTTGTTGTATATAGACACCTCTTCTAAAGGAATGACCAGAGCCAGGGAGAGCCGCGCCTCAACAGAGCCCACATTCAAAAAGAAGCCATTAACCATCTTAAGTATGTAACGTAACATCCCATTATCCTTCATATTATCCCCTTGTCATTCCTACAACAAATACCTATTAATCTTCAGGATAAACAGTTTCCTATATTTACAAAGTTGTTTCGGGTCCATTGAGGAGGAATTATAATCAGCCCTACGGAGATAGTTACCGATCGCCCTGGCTTTGCAGAGAGACCCCGACGCGGGAAGGCGGCCCGGGCGGGGAGCGGGAGCCCTAATTACCGGGCTGAGGTTAAGGCTCAGCCCTGCATCCCGCCCGGCTGCCGGCACCGCAGCTCGGCGGATGCGGCTTTGGCAGAGGATGCTCCTGAGCTCCTCTGCCTGCCGCCCTGCCGGGGCCGGGTCTGGACGCCCCCCGGGCCGCCGGACCCCGCACCCACCTGCCCGCAGCCGCCCAGAGAGGCGGCGGGAGGGACACCGCCATCCTCAGGGCTGCGGCCGGGGAGGGGGCGAGGAGGACCCGCATCGGGGCCGCCTCCGCCGAACGAGACCGAACCGAGCCGCCCCGGGCCGTGGAGAGGCGACCGGGCTGTCCCTTACCTTGTGCAGGCTGCCCGGGTACCGAGGTGCCGGGATACCAGCCGGGTCGGGTGCCCCAGGTCCCCGTCTGCCCGTTCAGCATCCTTAGCTTGTCGTACATCCCGTCGGCACCCATCTGTTGCTTTTCGCTAGCCAGGTTGCGTAGGACTCTGTTTATCGACGACACCTGGAAGGCAAAGGACAGGAAAGGCAATGGTAGTGCGGTAGCGCGCTCCCCGCCAGCCGCCCGCGCAGCCCCCGCGTCCCCTCCGCGCCCCCTCCGCACAGCGGGCGGCTCGACCTGGGCGCAAGTCAGGGCTTCCCCGAGCGCCGGCTGCGCGCTGCGGCCGCCCCGCACCGCCGTGTCCCAGCCGCCCCGACTCGCTCACTGCTGGTGGTGGTGGTGCAAACAAACAAACAAACCACGGGGAAAAAAAAAAAAAAAAAAAAGCCAAGGAAAAAAAAAAAAAAAAGCCCCAAACCCAACCCTGCAAAACCAGAGTGATGGCTTCGACTGATGCTCGCAGTCCTGAGGCACCAGGCGCAGGGGTGACCCGCATATTGTTTTTTATTTATTTTTTTTTTCCCTCCTTAAAGGCATTTGTCAGATTCTGTATGAAAAAATGCGTCTGACCCTGCCACATGCAAATGATGTGAACCTGCTATCCTCTCCTCTGATACCAAAACAAAGGAAGCAGAGGCTCGCTACGGCTACCCAGCATTGTACACAGCACACAGGAAGGGTTTTTTCATGAACTTACACTGGGTATATTATCGTTGGTACAGACCCCCTCTGATAGTAATCTGTCTCGAATCTCCCACGCAAAGATGGAGGGGCACTCTCGTTTATACTGCGCTATTTTGCTTACAACTTCTGGAGTCGCTACTCTCGGTTTACTACCTCCGATTGCCCTGGGTCTGATGGAGCCAGTTTCGTAATACCTGCCCAAAATTTTACTCACACATCCATTCGACACCTGGATAGGGAAGTGGACAGAAAATCACATTATTAATAATTTCAAGACAAAAATAAAATTGTTTAAGTATGCATTAAACAATGACAAGCTTACGTTTTGATTGTCCAGCACTTGGACTTTTGCATCTGCATGGGTCTATAACACAAAAATATACCTTAAATGGTATGAGAACTTACTTAGAGAGTCTTTTTTTCTTTAAAAAAAATTACATTCTTGACCCTACCCTCTACAAAAGTGATACTTTAAAAACATCTGGGAAAAAAAAAAAGTCATCTGGTCAAAATGTAATTCTTTTAGCATCAATGTTAAAATACTCCTTAAATGCGAACAATAGCTAAGCCAGACTAGTCTCCATCCTCCTCACTGCTCTTAGCCAAAATACTTGCGGGGGACAGGGTGAGTGAGGCGTTTTCAAGACCTACATTTACAAAGTACCCCTGAGCTGCGCCAGATTGCATGAGTGTCTGTAGAGACAGATTCCGGGCTAAAACAGCGTGGCTTTGAGGGGGGTTCTTTTTTTTTTTTTTTCCTCTCTCTCTCAAATTTTTTTCCGCTTTTTTTTTTTTTTTTTTGGTTTGTTTTGCTTTTTGGAAGAAAAAAAAAGGTAAAAATAAAAAAGCAGTAAGCCACGCCAAATGCATACAGATATCACAAAATCATAAGCAAATAGGAGGGGGAAGGAGGGAAGGAGAGGAAACTGGAATTATGCCGAGCCGTATAATTCAGTTTATTACAGCGAACTAACTGCAACGACAGTGCGGGTTATCACCGGATGGGAATAAAGGGGAACGAAAAATAAAAATTTAAATATTTTAAAAGGCATATATATAGATATACGCGTAGAAGGGTCTATTTGCAGCAACAATCGAGCAGATGGATGGTTTTATTAGGCTGGAAGGCGGGTGGTGGTGGTGCGTGGGTGGGTGTGGGGGGGTCGCATTAGCGCCCGGGCGCCCGGCGGTGACACAGCGGCGCTGGAGCGGAGCGGACGGAGCGGTGGGAGGACGGGGGGCGCCGCCGCCTTCACCTGCAGGATCCGGGAGATGTCGCAGGGCCGGGCGCCGCTGTGAGCGAGTTCCACGATCTTCTGCCGCGTGGAGTCGGGCAGCGGCCTCCCGTTGACGAACACCCCGCCGAGCTGGTTCACGCCGCTGTGACCTGCGGGAAGCACAGCGCCCACCATAGCACCCTCCGCTCCCGCCCGACCCGCGCACACCCCGCCGGGAGAACGAGGGCTCCGCGCAGCTCCGCCGCTCCGCTCCGCGCCCATCCGCTCCGCCCGACCGGGGGCCACCGCTCCCGACCCGGCTCCGGCCTCGGCCCCGTCCTCGCCCACTGCTCCCCGGGAGCCACCGCGGCTCAGAAAATGCGTTTTCGCCGCACTCCCCGTCTGCGAAACCCGCGGCAGCGGCGAACCCCCAAACCCAACCCAAAAGCCCAGAATATTCCTGGGCTGGATCGCCTTGGGTTGCTCCCTTGCTTTGCCTTTTTTTTTTTTTTTTTCTTTTCCTCCCCGCCAAAAAAATAAAAACCCCAAAGCCCAAAGCCCAAGCCCAAGCGAGCCTGCCTGCATCCGCACAGCCGCAGCTCGCTTCGCCAAAAGCAAAGCGAGAGGCTGCCTCGCCAGTGCCCAACCTGAAGCTCCAGGCTTTGGAGGGTCTCCCTGGAGAAGCTCTGCTCTACGCGCTCTCCGCTCTCCTCTCTTTGGAGCCTCCTGATAAATTGACTCCAAGAGCCCAGGCTTCTTAGCAATAAATAAGCTCCAAATATAGAAGAGGGGGAAAATATGATGAGCCTCTCTGACATTTGTCTTTAAAATAAAACTAGCTGCACGTCAAGTTTGAGCTTAATTTCTGGAAATAGGCGGAAGTCGCCCCGGATCATGCATGGAAGGCTAATTGAAAAGATCAGTTGGAGCACTTGTGGCAGGCGTGTCACTTTATGACAGTACTCTGCTTTTGAAAATTGCATCGTCACGACAAATAGTAGCATGATAAAACGACCCTTTCTGTCCGCATTTGGATATCACTCAGACTAGATTGAACTCTACTCGCTCTCCCTCCGAGGGAGGCTGCGGTTTGCGGTAGCCGGGGGCTCTGCGCGGACACACCGAGGGGGCGCGCTCCCCGCGCAATGGATTCGAAGTGACATCGGGGCTGGGGAATTTGCCGCCCCGGCCCAGCAGCACGGCCGGCGCTGCGACCTGCGCTTCCCACCGCGGGGAGAGGAGCCCCGCGTCCCTCCCCGCCCGCGCCCCGGGGGGCTCGGGGCTGCGCCCCGGCGGGCGGGCCGGCTCGGGGCGGCGGTGGGCGGCCGGGGGGCGCAGCCCCACGGCTGCTCCCCCCCCCTGCTCAGCCAGCGTCCGTCGTCAGCCCCCCCTCCCCCCGTAAATGCGGTGCGGGGAGCCCATTTCAAGGGGGGGGGACCCTCTCCGACATAAAAAATGGCAGCGGGGAAAGCAAAATCAAAGTTTCACTTAAAAGGTTAAGCCTTAATCATTATATAATTTCCCTGGAGAGCGGTGTAGATCTCGCCCAGTGGCAATGATTATGCGCCTTGTATTCTATTGCTAGTCATCTAATAGGAAAACATATGGTGTCAATTTGGATGCTCTGCACCATATACACCCAGGAGTTATTAACACAAAGCCTGAAGAGCCCGCCGCGACCTTTAAACAAAATAAAGGCTTCACCCGAATGATATCTTTTCTGCGTTTTGCAGTGGCGATCCCAAACGGCCGAGTGAAGGCATCCCCCATTACCATAAACCCTCGGCACGCCACGGCCAAGGGCAGCCGCCGCCGTCCTTGCGAGGCGCAGGTAGTACCCTCCCCGGGTTGCCGAGGCTCAGTTTTTGCTCGGGATACATGAAAATTAATCGCACGGACATGCAAGCAGCGGCCCCGATAGAAAAAAAGGAAGGAAAACGACTCCACAAGCAAGCATCAAAACAAACAAAATTTAAAAAAAAAAAATCAACCAAAAAAAAAAAAGGCGCTCCACCCAAGGATATCTGAGAAATCTCCAAAACCTCTGTTTTTCCTCATGCTCCTCACACGGGGGGACAACTTATCAACCGGTTGAACGGTGGGATAGGCATCCTCAGCCAGGTTCCAGAGAAGCACCGAGGTGGGGGCCGACCGCCCCGCGCAAGGGCCGCGCATCTCGGCCTGCGCTCCTCCTCGCCACCGCCACACGCGCAGAATAAGCGCTCCCGCGGAGCCCACCCCGCGTCCCGAGGACATGGGGCCTACTCCAGACAGGCTGGGACCTCAGCCCCGGTCCCTTCGACCCCCGCGCAGCCCCTGCCGCCGGGACGCAAGGAGAGGCCCCTTCTCGCCGCCCCCCGCGCCCGTCTCCGTGCGCTCCTGCCTGATGCCAGCGCTTTCCTCTCTGAGAAACGCTCAGGCCTCTCGACGAGGTCTTAACAACAGCAGCGACAACAACAACAACAGATAAAACGTCCCCCAGAAAACTAATAATCCACAAAGACATCAGAATCGGGAAGCAAATAAACTCAGAAGGTGACGAGGAACTGCACCTAACACGGAGTGGCTTTTTCCTGCCCAACTCCCACCGCAAACCAGACAGGGACACAGCCAGGTCCTGGGCCACGAGCCGGGGCAGTCCCCGTGGCCCGGGAGCCGTGACAGCGCTCCCGGCCCCCTCCCCGCCGCCCACGGCTGTACCCGCGCCCCGACGGGGCGGGCGGCGCTCCCGGCCGCGCAGGGGTCCCAGCTCCCGGCGGAGCCGCCTCTCCCTCCCCCGCCCGAGCGAGCCCTCCGCCTCGGTGTGCCGGCCCGCTCCTGCGCGCCCGCGGCCGCCCCGCCTGCCCTCCGCGGCCGCGAAGGGGCGCGGAGTCACTTACTGTTCTGCATGTTGGGCTGATAGAGCAGTATCCCACGGGGGTCGCCTATAGCAGTCTATCAGTGATAAAATAGGCGTTAATCAGGCGAGGTAGTGCACACAGTTAAGCTGCAGAGAGGCTAATATCTCACAGGCTGATTTTGTTATCCTTAGGCATCTTCCCCCGGTTAGTTTAAGGATTTGGGGGTTTTTAACATCTCAAGGCAAAACTGTACATATGTATCCCTAACACGCGGGGGAAAAAAATTAAGAGAAGCAGCCCGCCAAGTGGTTTCTCGTTTTAATTGCATGCAGGTGGCGTATTGCCTCGTCGTTAGTGCCCTTCGCTGAGGTGGTGTATTAAGTGGAGCGACAACAATCACAAAGAGAGTCCGAAGTCATGTTTTTAAACTTGCCTGAAAGCAGGGTGGACTGTCCTCTCATACAATTTAGGGACTCGCACATCTGCGTGTCACTAGTTAAAGTCTTCCCTCTAGGACAAAGCAGAAGAAGTACATTAAAAAAGTGTGGAGCGGCGCCGGGAAGGTGTGCGGGGCGGCGGGGCGCGGGCCGGGGGGAGCGCAGAGGAGCGGGGCGGGCGGCGCTGCGCGGGGGCTGCGCGGGCAGCGGCGGCGGGGGCGGGGAGGTGGCGGGGGGGAGCCCTCCGCCGGCTGCCCTGCGTGCTGGGAGCGGGGATCCATTTTTACCTCCGGGTATTTCCTCGAGTTATTTATTTCCCCCCACCCTCCCCCTTTCCCCGCGGCACTGGCAACTTTTTCTACCCCAAACTCCCCGTCTTGTGATTAACTTCTTTTTTGGTCTTTAGATCTTCCCCTTTTTCACTGTACTGTGACACACGCTGTCTACCTCGCCTCACTGCTTTAAAAAGTAAGAACAGGAGGGGGTGAGAACTGTTAAACAAAGCCTACAGAAAGCGAACAATGGCCTCCATTCTGCTCCTCTACCCAAACCCCGAGTGCAGAAACCCAGGCTCCTTAACCGGCCGCGCAGCTTCCCAACTCAACGGACCAACAACCCTCCAACTTACAAAGAGCAGAGAAACAAGCCCCTTCTCCCTTCATTAGTGCCTGCCTTGACCCAGCGCCTGGACAGTCCCCAGCGCCTTTCCCCCCCCCCCACCCCCCTCTCTCGCTCGCTCGCTCCCTCCTTCCTTCCACTGCTCCCTCTCTCCTCCTCTCGCCACCTTCCCTCCCTCCCTCCTTCCCTCTCTCCCCCCCCCCCCCCCCGCCACCCCCCGGCCCACTTATTTATTTATTTATGCGTCCCCATGTATTTATTTGAAATCGTCGCGGGTGAAAATGGAAAAGTAATTTCTCGTTATAAATATCTGGCGGTAATTGTGTTACTGGTGCGAGTTGTTAGGGGTTGTAAAAAGATACAACAGCTCAGTGGGGTGCTCAATTGGGGAGGGACAATTACAATAAAGAGCCCATTCAAGTGGGTTGCTAAAAAAAAAGGAGGTAAAATAATGAAATAGTCGCAGCCTTCATTTTCTCTCCTTTTTTTTTCGCCTAAAAATACTCATTCTCTTTCTTTTGCGCCTATAATGAATATTAATTTTACTCTTCCTGCATATGATGGAGAATTCAAAGAGGCACGTTTCCCCATTCAGGACTAGCCATGGTATAATTTATTAAGTAGCTTTTAGCAATCTTAAATCCATAAAAATAAACAGCAAACAAGTACTTTCTCGCAGCATGAAGACTTTAACTGGTAAATATTTACTGCTCTTTGGAGAGCTACCTGATTAGCAGCAGAGCAAGCTACACTGTACTTCAATGGAGACGTGGTGATATCTCCTTCAGCTGAACTGAACGTGAAGTCATCCCTTTAATACACCAAACACGTCTGCATAGACACACACCAAACGGGAAACCCACTTCTCCAGACACAATTTCCTCCCGTATTTCATGCACAAATCATAAGCGTGGGGCCTACGGGGTTAAAGAAACCGTCCAGAAAGGCACCAGGAAACTTCCAGCCCTCAGCTCTGCCCGCACGGACCTCAGAAATGACACTGAGTGGGTTTAAAAGAAATGGAGGAGGGGAAAATAAAAAAAAAAAAAAAAAAAAAAAAAAAAAAAAAAAGAAAAAAAAAAGAAGACCACGAAACAAAACAAACCCAAACAGAGCCGAAAGCGGTTTGCAATAGAAGGCGAGGGTAGCCAAGATCTTCAGCAAGGTAAGAGGAGGCGTGGGACAAGGAGCTGCGTGTCTGCTCAGCAACTCGCCACCGCCTCCAGCCACCGGCCCGGCGGCCCCGGCCAGGCCTGGCGGCCCCGCAGCACCAACGCGAAATCGCCTCCTCCTGCCGTGCCCCGCATTCGCTGCTGCCCCGTAGGAACCCCCGGACCCTCGCCGGGCCCGTGGGACGCGGCCGGCTCCCTCCGAGAACTGGGATGCAATTTGCCGCGTCCTAATAGGCCGGGCCTAATCTGCCACTCGGTTTTTAATCTCGAAATCGTCATACTGTCTCATGGAGGAGAGCAATTTTTTTCCCCCTCTCCCGGTGAAACCGTAATGAAACCTTTAGGAAAAAGTTTCGCGTTCCCGGGGCAAATGAGAAAAGGATAAAAACGAATCGGTTTGCGATGAGGCGTTGGTGAAGGTCAGCAGCTATAAACATTTATTGTCAAGGGCCACTTTTATTATTTTATGCCCCTAAAATGGAGAAGATGCTGTCACTTTTCTTCTCTAATACGTTGTTGTGGTTTTCCGAAACAGCCTCTGCCAGGTACATTGAATCATTCGAGAAAGTTTGTTTTTAAACTTTTCAGAAATGATTCCTGCTCTGCATGCCCATGTAACCCTTCCGTGCAAAGCGTTACAAGGTTAAATTCAAACCCAGGTGTTTTTTGTTTTTTTTTTGCAATTGCACTTGCGAGGGGAAAAGGAATCAAGTTTATTGTTGTGCTTCGCTAGAGCAAATGTATATTTTTTTTTTCCTTGCATGGACAAGAGTTTTCAACTTCTTAAAAATTAAAAAAAAAAAAAAAGAAAGCTTTGCTGTAGTTGGGGATCGCAGAGGTGGGCCAAAGAGGCTTTTGTAGAAATACGATATATCAAGGTTTTTTAAATTAAAAAAAAAAAAAAAAAAAAAAAAAGCGTGTCGATTTCAAAAGGGAGTAAAAAAAATTCCCCACGCCGGGAGCACGGCGAGTCCCGGTGCCGAGCAGGGACGGGGCGGTGCGGGGCATCCGGCGGGGCCCTCCACGCACGGTGCGGGCTGCTCCGCGCCCCCGGCGCTTCTCCCGCGCCGGAGCTGGGAAAGTTGCCGGCACTAGGGACAAGTTGGGAAGATCCCCGGGTGGCTGATTAAAGCTGACAGCCCTTCAGCTCCGCTCAGCTCCCCGCCTGTACCGCGCCTGGGAGCTGACTTGGCCTAGGATGTGGGTTATTTTTATTTTTTTTTTTTTTTTTTCCCCACGCAACTCTCCCGGCCGCTCGCTCTGTGTTTCTCCCCCACCATCAGGGGTGAGCCTTCCCTAACCGAGACCGCAGAACACAAAGCAGAAGTCGGGGACGGGGCCGCCCCCGGGGCAACGAGGCGCCGCTTCCCTCCCTCTCTCCCTCCCACTCGGCGTGGCGTGGGGCCGGAGCCTTTCTCGGGTCCCACCGCCCCTACGAGCTGGGTACCGGCAGCATCGGCACCACAGACACCAGCGCTTGTGCTCTCCCTGACCAGCAAACGCTGCGTGGGAATTACTGCTGCTGGTGTTGGCATTGGTTTCCGAGTCAGATGCTTTAGCTTTTCCAGAGGACACGGGCTCATGTGAAAGGCAGAAAGTTTGTGAGCTCCTGGGCTGGAAAGTTCCCTGGGAAGCTCTCCGGAATGCAAATGGGAATATGAGAGAGAGAGAGAGAGAGAGAGAGAGGGAGAGAGGAGGGGTGAGAGAGAGAGCCCTGCCTAAATATTAAAATGCGAGGAGGGAGAAGTTGGGAGAATAAATGAGCACTCACCTTTATGAGGCATCCTGTCTTGTTGTCAAAGCTCCTGTCAATAGTTTAAGAGCGCACTGATTTAAAATGATGGTGCTTTAAAAAGAGTTGCCAGCAAAATAGTTTTTCTCCACTGAAGCTGCTGGTTGTGTGATCTTGAATTCCTGGGAAGGAGACAGAGATTGACAATAAAATGGGCTGTCAGTGACTGGAGAGCGAGAGATAAAAGAGTGTGTGAGTGAAGTGGGGGAGAGAGAGAGAGAGAGAGGCAGAGCACACCTATGCTGATTGGTGATGGTTCAAGTGTATTAATGTGTGTGTGCCTTGGTCTCTGCCTCGCCTCCACCGCTCTCCACTGGCCCATTAGTGAAGCCTGACCTCTGTCATCATCCTCCAGCAAAACACTTCCTTCCCGAGGAGCGCCGGGGACCCGAGCGGGGGGGAGGAAAAAAAAAAACAAAACCACCAAAAAAAAAAAACCACAACCCACAAGCGGCGGAGTTCGGGGGGCCGGCGGTCTCCAAACCCCACTTTAATGGCTCGGCGGCCCCGCCGCGCCCGCCGCCCGCTCCGCCGCGCTCCCACCCGAATATCGCCGTATGCAAAGCGCCGCCAGCGCCTCCCCGCCGCCCATTGGCCGCCGCCGCCCGCCCCGGCCCAATTGGCCCAGGCGTTTGAATATGAATGCGCAGGGCCCGGCAGCGCCAGCGCGGCCCGCGCCGCCCCGCGCCCATCCCGCACCGCGCCCGCGCCGCGCCGCACAGCTCCGCCGCGGGAGGGGGGGCGCCGGCGGTCGCGGCGGCGGCGGTGGCTGTGGTTGTGGTGGTGGTGGTGGTGGTGGTGGTGGTGATGGTTGTGATGGCGATGGCGGGGGAGAGGTCGATTTGCATTTAAACAGTTCGCTCCCGGCCCGACAATGGAGATAAGGTTGAGGAGAGGGGGGGAGTGGAAGGAGGGAGGGAGGGAGGGAGGAAGGGGGGAGAGGGGGGGTTGTGTGGAAATAACATTCAAATGGTAAAGGCATAAATATTTGGGAGACAGGCGCGCTTTGTCGCCGGTGAATCGCCCCCGGGAGCGCCCCGAGGCCGCCCGCCACCCTTCCCTCCTTCTCCCCCACCCCCCCTCGCCTTTTTTCCCCCCAGCTCCCGGCTCTGCCCCGGCCGGGAAAGAGCAGAGCAAATACACCATTTACTTTGTGTATTGAGGGCTCTTGTGAAAAGGCCCTGAAGAGTCCTTTACCAAACACTCACCAACTTCTCCCACGTGCCATTTGTTGACTAAGGGCTGCCCGGCTGATTTTTTTTCTCTTTTCTTTCCCTTTTTTTTTTTTTTTTTTTAAAGATCCCACGGAGGAGATGGAGGAGGGCAGAGCCTGACGCTGGGCAGTGCTGCCGCTTTGTGCCCATCCGAAGAGGCTCCCCCCGCCTCCCCTCTCCTTTTGCAAAGGGACCCCCTTCACTGGCTGCCAGAAACTCAAGGGGGAAAGTAAGTAAATGACTTTGCTGCTCTGACCACACACCACAAGTACATTTGTTGAATGCCGGACTATTAAGACACACCTCAGTAAACTCTAAAGCAACCCCTCAGCGCATGCATTTAAGGTTACACTGGGAGCACCAGTCCGAGCTCAGGGTGTCCCAATCGGTTATGGCGAGTGGGCCGGGGGGAGGGGAAGGGGGGTCTGCACCGGGAAAAAAAAAAAAAAAAACAATAAAAAAAAAAAAAGGCTTGGGGAAAGAAAGAGAAGAAGAGACAGGAAAAAGAAATTCCAAGAGCCACCGCGGAAAGTGGAGAGTATGAACGCGCAAAGCATAAAATGAAGTCGTAGCCGCATACACTTGACTTCTCTTGACATGTGAAAAGTGCTAAAAGTCAAAGCTCATCAATAAAGTATCTTGAAATTGAATAAGAGCCCTGACAAGCATTGCATTCTTAAATAAAGTACAATGAGGAGACAAACGACTCTGCCAAGGAGTTTGCATGTGAGTGAAAGGGCGCCTCAATGGGAGCGGGATAATGGGCTGCCCGGCCGTCATGCACTGTCATCCCCGGTCCCGCCGAGAAGCTGCCACAGCTCCCTAATAGCACAAAATGGGCTCTTAAGAGACTGCTGCCTGCCCCTCCGCCGCTCCCTTCCCTACCCTTCCCCCGACGCCGGGGTACCGCGGTGACCACCCCGCTCAGCGCCCGGTGGGGAGGCCCGGGAGGCAGGGACTGGGGCGGACAACCTCCCCCCGGCCCTCCCTCCAACCCGGGAATGGGCCGAGCAAAGCCTTTCCTCGGAGGATGCGGGGAAGGGAGAACTGCCGCCCTCCTGCCCCGGGACCCGGCCGACCCCACCTGCAGCGGCGAGGGGCTCTGCAGCGCTGGTCAGGCCTAAGGCAACCTGCGGGTCTTATTTTGGTTCGGGTTTTGACCCGAGTCATGCGTTTTTATAGAAACGGAGCCGACTATCTTGATGGACACACCGGGAGCATTTGGGAGTGATGGGATCTTCCCTGAAGGTAAGAGTAGTCCGGCCCTGGGGCTGCGGGGCACCCCAAGGGGGGCTCAGCCAAAACTAGGGGCTCGGGCAAGGACCTCCCTGCCCCGACAGCCCTCTGGTCCCCACGCTCACCTACCTCCTCCTCTCCAAAACTTTCCAAAGTAACATCTGGCACTAAGTTAACCTGCCCGCGGCCAGGCATCATTTCAGGGGCGCCGAGGAAATTTTTCAGAGCGACAGAAGAGAAAAGAAACAAAGTCCAAAATGAAGTACGAACCTGTGTCCGGTGTGTCTCCCCTCCAGGTTGGGTGAGTCCCGGCGAGCCGACCCGCGGAGCAGCCTGTCCCCTCCTAGTTGCCGCTGGCCGAGGCCGGGCGTCCCGCCGCACGCATCCTGCGGGCGAGAGAAAGAGGCTGCGACTTGTAAGCTCGCACAGACCTCGAAGGCTCCAAAGGGATGTTAAAAGCTGGGATCTGGTCCTTTTTCTGGAGTGAAGTCAGTCGCGTCCGTGGCTTTTGATATTTTTTTTTTTAATCTTGCTTTGTTGTTGTTGTTGTTGTTGTTGTGGGGTTTATTTTCCCTGTTGCACTCCCTCTCTAGCAAATGAGCGATCTTTTTTTGTTGTGGTTTTTTTTTTTTCCAACTCTCGTCCACAGGGCGTTAAAGGAGGAGAAGAGAAAACCCACTTTGTCCGAAATCGCAGGCAAATATCATTTTTACAAGCTCTCAATTAGCCATCCCTTGGATTAGCACCTTCTTACTCCTCCTCGCCAGAATAAAGCAGCCGTAATCTTGTTGCTATTTTCCCCTCGGGCGCAGCGGGCTTTGTGTTCCCTCCCCGCCACCTCCAAAAAAACTTTTAACGCCCTCACCCAGCCCCCCCCCCCGAAAAAAAAACACCCACCCAAACCCTCCCTGGGCAGGGAGGGGAGGGCAGGGGTGAAGCGGTGACGTCAGGGCGGGGCGGGGGGGGCGCCGGTGGGAGCGGGAGCCCCGAGCGAAAGTTGGGAGGAAGAAAGAGCGGCGGGGCGGGACGGGCCGCGCGGGGGAGCGGAGCGGATCCGCCGGTACCGCCCGGCCCGTCCCGCCGGGCCAGGTCTGTCCCATCCCGCCGCGGGGTCCGGCCCAGCTCCGCGCCGCCATTTTACCTCCGCCGGGAGCGGCGGGAGCGGAGGGGCCGTGCGGGGGCCGTGCGGGACCGGCCCCGCCGCCGCCGCTGCCCCCGGTACCCGCGTCCGCCCCCCCGGAGACCCGAGCCCCCCAGCCCCGGCGCTCCCGGCAGCCCTGCCCCGCCGCGGGCAGCGGGACCTGCCGGGACTGCCGTGCCTGGAGACTTCCCGAGGAAACGCTCTGCTTTTTCTTTTTCCTTTTTTTTCCCCCCATCTAACAGATTGCCAGCCGCCGTCCGTCCCTCCCTGCCCGGCCGGCCTGGTTTTCCTTTCCCTTTTTTATTTTTCCCCTTCCCTTTCTCTCTCTCTCTCTCTTTTTTTTTGTTTTTTTTTTTTTTCTCCAAGAGAATTTTCCACTTTTGCAATTACTGCTCTCGCCTTTGTAATTAGAGGAGAGGAGCAGCAGCGCTGTGAGGTGCTCGGCGCGTTCCCCTCTCCCCCAAAGCCCTGCCCTCCTGCAGGCGCAGACCGGCCCCCCCTTTTCCCGGCCCGCGGCCGTGGGACCTCGCAGCCTCGGCCCTCGGCATGGACTTAGGCACTCTTTGAAGATTTCTCCTTTAAAATCCGCACAGGATTATTGTAACTAGCATTTTTTTCTGCGTCTGTTTTTTTTTTTTTCCTTCTCTCCCCACACTTTTTTTTTTTTACCTATTCCAAACAAAAAGAAAAAAAATGGGCGTAATATAAAAATGGTTAAAAAAGAAAGGTAAGTAACTATTATACATGGCAAGGTGCGGGTTTTTTGTTTATTTTTCCTAATTAAAATAATTTTCCCCTTTTTTACATGATCTCGTGCCTGGGTATTGATTTGTGTTAAACAGCAACGTTTGCTTCCCTTTCGTATTTTGTTAGGTGTCGAAAGCAGAAAGTGCTGAGTTAGAGACTCCAGTATCGTCTCGTTGTATTAATATCTGGGCTGCAAACTACCTTTTTTAATACCCAGAAAAATGCTTAAAGTCCTCTTGTCCAGTTCGGTCTGGAACTGAAGAGATACACAAATCCTGACGTCTTAGACTACAATGCTTTTGCCTTCAGGACACTTAATGCCTATTTGTATATGTAGAGACAGTGTTTGAAACCTATAATGCACAGGACACTGAGTTAAGTGGAGCTTTTCTAGTTTATAAACAATCTGCAAAAAGTTTGGAATCGATTTAACCTCTTTTATGTTGGCCTTTTGCATAAGGCACAGCTTCATATGGCAGGATTAAAAAAAAAGGCTTTCTGGACCTCGCCGAAGTCTCTCTGAAACTGGAAGACGAATATACACCTTTCCGTACGAGAAAGCCTTTGATTATAAATATGGGAAAACTGTCATGCAACCAGACCCGCTCGAAAAGCCTTCAGAAAAGAACAGGAGGGGTGAAAGCTTAGCGCATCCTGACGGGCTTTTTAAATGCTATTGATTGGGACAAGCTGTTCAAAACCCCAGTAACAGTTAATCTGCCTGTTAATCAAGCCACTAAGGAGCTCAATGCGAGTTTTATTAGCAACTGGAGAACACAGGCAGCAGAAAGGATCAAAAGCCTACACCCTTGATATTTGTAAAACCAGCCTTTCCCAAAAATATATTTTCAATTACAGAGTAATTCGGAGCTTATAAGGGCTCGCTCGCAGCCCCACGCAGATGGTTCCGCAGGCGCTGCCAAAGCCACGAATCCAAATGAACCAGCATCGCGCTGGCCCCGCCGAGGTGCGGGGGTTAAAAATAACGCGTTAAGGGGGGGGTCCAGCTCTCGCCTCTCTCCAGCCTCGGACTCTCCTGGCCTCCCGAATTAGCAGCAAAACCTAAACTTGGCAAACCACGAGGAACCGATAGAGAAACCCCTCGGATTCACGTCAATTGTGTTCTTAGGCTGAGGGGTCGAGGGCTCTTTTTCTTTAAGCTGGCATATTTGATTTATCGCGGCAAGTTTGCAGGGCACGTTTCTCTCTGCCCATCCTTTCGGTGGAGCCTCTCATTTAATTGCTAAAAAAAACAAACTTTAAATCGCAAGATTTGTAATTTGGAGAGCCTAAAAGTTGAATTTCAATTAATTTAACGACCAGGAATATTATTATATCGGCTAAAATCAACATTTGATCTTGTCATTTTTAATGCAAACCGATTCCTTTATATGTCAGCGAGATATGCATATAAAAGACTATCTGGTCAGAGGTAATTATGTCACAGCTTTTTCTCGGCATGACAGCTGGATAAACACCATCTCCAATAAACATCTCTAATTAGGGAGGAGGATCTGAGATAGATGGTGTTTGATTTATTACTGAAGGAGAATGTCCATTTACCGGTATATTATAGTGAAGCATCACAGGGAGCGTTCCCGCTAACGCACCGTAAGGAATATTTGGAGATGCTCGAAGACAGGTAAGCGGTGTTTTAGGTTTTACGCTGCTATTTTTGTTTAGCGTTATTTCGGAGGAAGAACGGCCTTTCTACGGTACCTTTCTCTCCCACTGACGCCCCGATTTAGTAGAGGCACCCAGGGTCGGGAAGCCAAGCCTGAGCTGGGGGGCCAAGAGGTGGTCGCCTCTCGGCGACCGGACCTTTCCAGCCCGGGTAGGGTGACAGAGCCTCCGCGGCGACCGGCGAGCCCCCGGCGTTAGGCGGGGAAAAGGGTGGCTGGGACGCGGCCCCCGACGGCAGCCCGGCTCGGCTCGGCTCTGCTCGGCTCTGCTCCTGCGGCCCCGCCGCCAGCCTGCCTTTCCGCGCCCCTCCGCGGGGGCGTCACGCCGGACTCTCCGTGACCCGCTCCCATCCCGTCCAGTCAGCCCGGGGGGCTGGAGCCCGAGCCCGAGCCGGCCGCTCCAGGGCCCGGGGGGCGCCGAGCGGGGTGCTCCGAGGGGCGCGGTAACCCGCGGCTGCCCCCGCCACCTGAGACGGGTCACGGCGAGGGAGCGGGGCCCGGGTCACGGGGCGGGGGGAAGGGGAGGGGGCTGCACCGCCCGCGCAGGGGGGGAAGTTTGGGAAGCGGCTCGCACCGCCGGCCGCCCCCTCCACCCTGCGGCGCCCCCTCCGACGGGCGGGCAGCGGCCGGAGCCGCTCCCTCCCACCCCTCCTCCCACCCCCACCTGTTGTGCGGGGCTCCGGCCCGCTCCCCTCGCCTTCCCCCCGCGGGGTGGGGGTGCCCGGGGTCGGGGTGCCCAGCCCCTCCCGTCGGGCCGGCGGCCGGCAGCGGCCCGCGGTCGGGGCGAGGGGCCGGGGGCGGAGGGGACGTGCGGGGACGTTACCTGTCAGCGGGCGCGGAGGGTCCGGGCGCGGCGGTCCCGCGGCCGGGAGGAGGTACCTGGCGGCTCCGGTCGCCAATTTCCACGCAAAGAACCTGCCACACAGTTTAAATGTCAATGACAGCAAAAGAGGGGTGCTGCCTTTGCACTAACTTTCCCTTAATATCGACGCCAGCGCCTCCCCCCATTGGCTGGGCCGCCCCGGTGACGTCACGGCGGACAGTAGTTCGCTAATGAGACATTTTGGGCGACACGAGCGCGAACGGCGCGAGCCCGGACACCGCCCGCCCCGTCGGCGGGCACGGCCCTGCACGGCACGGCCCCGCCCGGGGTCCCGCTCCGCCCGGGGCTCCGCGCCGGGGCTCGGCCGTCGGACGGGACTCCCTTGGACCGGGGGCTCCCTCGGGCAGCGGCGGGGTCGCTGCCTCCTCCCGCTGCCCACCGGCAACTGGGGGCTGCGGCCCGACGGCTCGCCCCAGCCGCAGCACCGCCGGCAGCCGGGCCTATCCCCGGCCTCTCAGGTCGAGGTTTGGGCTGAGGTTTGGCTTCTTCCCCTCTGAAAGGCGCTGCGAAGGAGGGACGTTCTTGCGCGGGTAAAGAGGCCCCGCAAAACCTGACCCAACCCTGTGGCTCCTGGGAAACGCTGTGGCCCTCCAGCTCGCCCGCAGGTCTCCTGCTGGAACGAGATGCCGGACCCTGCGAGACCTAAGGACAGGCCGCGGGACGGCCGGGACACGCGTGGGCCGCTCCGGCAGCCTCCCTGCGCCCTGGCAGCCTCTGCGGGTGATCCGGGGCCCTGCGGGTCCTGCCCGGGCTCCCTGTCCGCACCCTCTCCCATTAGAGAGGGAGGGAGAGAGGCCCGTTATTTGCACACACTTGTCAGGGTAAATAATTCATCAGCAAAGAGGCCCCCCCCGCAGCCGATAGTTTTATTGAACTGCACTTAAATGTTTCATGAACCTGCCGCCCGCCCGGGATGAGGCGGGGGCCGCCGGATCCATTAGGAGCGGGCTGTGGCGGGGGGTGCGGGGAGAGCGCTTTGAGGAGTGCGGGGGTACTCGCCCGGCCCCGGCCCCTGCTCCGGCTCTGCGGGCCGGGGTCAGGTGGGACCCCCCGGGGCAGGAATGCCGGGGAGCCCGCCCGGATCCCGGGTGACCCTGTCCCTTACACGGCCAGGCCGCGTTGGCAGGTAGCGACGGCTCCGGGGGTGCTGCCAGGAAGGGGTTTCGCGGCGCGTTTGGAGCCGCTGCCATTAAGGGGCTTGCGGCTCCCTGCAACCCGGCAGGGTCCTCCAGGGAAGCGTTGGAAACACCACGGCTCCCGCCTGCTTATCTGGCTGTCAATAAAAGGAGATGGCTCCTAAAGCAGGGCCAGGTGCTGCCTCCCCTGCTCTCCAGCGCGCCGCTCTCCAGAAACTGCTCAGGCGTGAAGCCAAGTCTGCTTGGCCAGGCCTCGGCGGAGGCAGGCAAACAGCCCCTCGCCAGCGCCAGAGCGCTCTGTTTGCCTTTTTATCTCCTAAAAAAAAAAAAAAAAATAGAGACAGGGAGAGGGAAGCGAGGCAGGAAAGTGGGGGAGCGACGGGAACAGAGTCCGTATTTGGCTGGGAGATCGCCTAAAAAAAAAAAAAAAAAAGGATAATAATAAAGAATAGTGGAAAAAAACCCTGCAAAGGCTGCGCTCAGAGGCAGGCGGGACCCCGGGGGCGGCGGGCCGGGCCGGCCGCCTCTCCCTGCCGGGCGCTGCCTCGGGAAACTCCGCTCGGCGGCGGGGGCGCCCCCGGGCAGGCCCGGTGTCACCCCCGGACCGAGGAGGGGGTGCCCAAGGGCCGCCCCCCGCCGCGCAACCCCGCGGAGCCCCCGCGCCCCGCCGGGCAGGCTCGGGCAGGGAGCGGTGCCGGGAGAACGGGCCAGCAAAGTGTCCCCCCCCTGCCTGTGTGTGTGTCCCCGTTAATTTTTGCTTCTGTCACGGCCGGGTCCGCAGCCTTTCCCGAGCCGCGGAGGACGGAGGATGCTCCGCGGTGCAGCGCGGAGCGGAGCCCCGCGGGCGCGGAGGGGAGCGGGCTCGGTGCGGGCGTCGCCGCGCCCGGGCAGGGGAGAGGAGCAGGAGCACGGCAAGGTGTTACAAATTTATAAGCGTTATACATATTTGATTTACATTGCGTTCCGAAGTTGTGTTGGTTTTTTTTTTCTTTTTTCCTTTTTTTTTTTTTTTCCTTTTCCCGAGGATGCCCCAAACCCCCGTGTTCACATAGATTGAGCAATTCTCAACACACACTGTAATAATGAGCTTTAATTCTCTATCCAAGCAGAACTTGAGCAATAATAATAAGCACATCAGAACAATTTGTTTACTGTGGCATTGCACAGGCTGCAGGGTCCAAGACTAGCTACAATAAACGGTAAAAACCAAAGGAAAAGCTCTAGAACAGGAAAAATATTGCGATAGAAACGTGGTTTTGGCTTTCAAGGAAAGAGGCTCTTGACTAGCATTTTAGCTGGGATATTTTGCCCTTGTCCAAGGTATGTGTTTTTAAATATTTTCTTTTTTATTTCCCCCACACGTTTCTTTGCTTGTCTAACATTTCTCTTTTGCCCCCAGGATTGCGTTTAAACCTTGGTGCAGGAATGTAATTTTGCTCTTGTTTTGTATTGTTGGGTTTGTTGTTTGGTTTGTTTTTTTTTTTTTTTAAATCCTCTCGTCCTGTCGGCTCAGCCCTCTCGTAGTTTGATAGAAACTGAATAGCTCCATCTCTTCGAATAAAAAATACCTGAGTTATTATTGAAATGGCTTTTTGTGTGCTGGCATATAAAGTTGGGAGAGCTTTCCGGCTGTTGTGTGGCTGGCAGCCTGCGAGGCTCTCCTGCGACCTGGTAAACGGTTGCACCTTCCCTTCTCCTGAGCATTTGCCCAGAGCGGGCTGAGCCGGCTGACATGGGCACCCCACTCTGTGAACCCTTGGCGAGCTGGAAACTTGTTGTAACAAGCGGGATTAGTGTGCGGGAGCGTGTGTTTGGGGGCTTTAATTTAAGATGCTGCAAGAAACTTCTGTGAACTGAAGCGTCCTAAAGACAGAAATTTAGCAGAAAGATAACATTTTCCCTCGTGAAGAATCCCACCGTAGCCGACTGTATAATAAGACTATTATTTTCAATGCCGTAACCTTGTTTCTCATCCAAAAAGAAAAAAAAATCAAGATTAAAAAAAATGCTACTTGCTTAGAAAAAAAGAAACGTATAGCTATAAATCATTTCTTTATACCTTAACTTTGTGGCTGGGCTTTCTCTCTCAATCTCTCCTTTTTTTTTTTTTTTTTTTTTTTTTTCTTTTCCCCTGAAGACTCCTAATGCTATTAATTTGTCGAAAACTTTATTCTGGGCTGTCTTGAATTATTTCCCTTCTCTATCCTTTAAAACATTTTCATAATAAGCGTGACTCCGGACAATGTTTGATTTGTTTTTCTCCCCTCATCCCGGTTTAGACTGAGACATTAGCTGAATTCCCTGGGGGTGATTGGATGCAATTCGCTGAAAGTCGACAGGCACGTCCTGGATGTTAGAAATTCACTTTTCCTCAACGTGACAAGGCTGAGTTCGATCTACAATTGTATTTGAAAGGGCAATGAGCGGAAAGATCTCCCATCATTAAAGCCTCCCTCTTCTTTAGCAAAATAACAAGATACTTCATTTGCACACAAACACTCAGGGAAAAAAAAATCCTCAAACCCTAACCGACCCGCTATAACTCTTTGATAAAACGCTATCTCTGCATAATTTGGGAGGGGGGAACGACATATCAAAAGGTATCGGAGGACCCCCAAAGCGCCCATGTGATCAAGTTGACTTTTTACTTTAAATCTTGAATAAGATGTGAGTTGTAACAAGGGGATTTGCACTTACTCCATGACCCTTGTAATTGGATTAAATATAGACTGAGACGTACAAAAACATACCAAGATTGACACCTGCCAACTGGACTTCCTTATGATTGATTGTGATGCTTCGTGCTGGCAACAATAATGAAATAAATTGTATGGATAAAACAGCACATTTGTCATTTCCGTGCCATAAGAGAGGAAGGCAGCGTGTTAGGCAAGCTGTTATCTGACAGGCACGAACAGCAGACACAACTAAAGAGCTAAACAAGGATTCCAGACATTGACAAGACAAATTATAACTTGTCACAACCTTTTTAAATTCAGAAGTTTTCAATTAACATATATATTGCTGTTACATATAAGATCGGGGTGGACTTAAAATATAAACAGGCAGGGACGGAAGGGCGGCGGAGGCTGCGGAGCCGGCGCTGCCCCGGCTGCCGGCGCTCACCGGAGCCGCGGCCCCGGGAGCCGCCCCCGCCCGCGGGCACGGGCACTGCCTTGCCGGGGCAGCGGGACGAGCCCGGGGGACGAGCGGGTGGGACGCTCCCGCCCGCCTTTGTCCGTGCCCCAACCCGGCCGAGGCGCGGAGGGGCCGGAGCGGAGCGCCCGGCGCAGGTAGCGCATCCCCTCGAGGTGTGCGGGGCTCCCCGGTGAGGAGCCACCGCCCGCCCGGCCCGGGATACAGAGAGCGGTGTGTCCTGCGGGGAATCGGTTTGGATTTACGGCTCCCCGGCGGCGATGCTCGGCGGGGGATGGATGCGGGGCAGGGGCTGCCGCGCCCCTCCGCGCCCGCGCAGCGCGGGCAGGGCCGGGCAGGGCTGGGCTCTCCACCTCCGCTGCCCGTCGGGTCTGCAGGGACCCCTCCGGGAGCGGGAGGGAGCAGCCCCCGGAGGGACCCCCTGGAGGGACCGGAGAGGGGACCCACACCCGGCACCAGCTCCGCTCCTTCGAGGGACACCCCGTCCCTCGGCTCCCCTTGGCCACTCGTGACTCCTCAGCAGGGCCCTCCCCGTGTCCCTGCGGGAAAAAAGCCGAGGTCCTGCCGAAGTGGGGAACGTTCCCTGCGGGGTGTGGAGGGTCACGACACACAGGGCACGTCGTGGCACAAGGGCTTGGGCTTGGGCTGGGCTTTGCAGGGTGCACAAAGAGGCAGCGTGACCCGGAGGGGCTGGCGGGGCAGTGTCCGGATTTGGGCCATCTGGTCCCCGCCAGGTTGTCACTGGGTAAACTCTGCCCAGTGGGAGGCGGGAGCGGGCTCACCGGAGCACGGACCCAAGCCCACCACTCCTGTCGCGACTCCCCAAAATGCAAACGAAACTGCGGAGCATTTTCCCCCAGGACGTGGTGCGCTTTGCCCGAGGAGGTGCTGACCTGGCCCGTCCGGGAGAGCATCTCCCAGGAGCAGAAAGAAATCCCGACTCTCGCAGAAAACTGTCGGGTCCCACTCGAGGGGCTACTCCAGCGCTCATACAAATATTTTTTACCCCCGTTTCTTTTGTCTGAGCGGGTTTTTGCTGGGCCCGAGGTGACCAGCGGTGGAAGTGCAGGGGATGCAGCACCGCGGCTCTCTCGGCCATCGCCGGGGGCAGAGAAAAAGGACCCTCCCCACAAACCCCCGAGTCCCAAGTTGGCAAAAAATAACTAATATTCCAAGGCGACCTTTCCATTTGCTGTAATTACTGGCAAACTCATTCCTCTAAATTAAATGCTGCAAGTGATTCGAAACCTTGTAAAGCAAAAACCAAGTTCCATCGAATTAGTTGTAGCCTGCCTGCTTTCCCCAGTGACTGCATCTATTAACATTATAATCTCAAACACCATTTTTTATGTAACACTATTGTTAGTAAATCAACTCCTCAGGTCCACAGAGACGCTGACCTCTGTCAATTCAGTGAAAGTGTAATTATCTCCCCGAATCTTGGACAGATTTAAGAGATTACATTTCAACTAAATCTATATCAATGCTAATTTTTTCCAGACTCCAGGTGCTAGGCACTCCGAAATGGTGTTTCTGCCCAGCAGAATGGGTTACAAAGAGGAGAGGGCTTGCTGTGCAGAGGGCCAAAAGAAATGAAGCCCCACATAAAATTACACCTATTTTTTTGCTACAAAACCTGGTTCTTGTATGGCAAAGTTAAACAAAGCAGCTATGCTAAATTAGCGTTAAATAAAGGCTAGTTTAATGCTCGGTTACAGTCAACTGGTGTATATTTGATGGCTAATTGTCTATCAAAATTAAAAAGAAAAGAACAAATGATTCGTTATAAGAAGGTGTTAAAAGCTTCGACAAAAGGACATTTCACAAATATAATATCTGTGGATGGCGAATTGTCCTTTCGAAGCTTTTTTAATGTACTAAAGGCCTGGGACTCCGCAGATATGAATAATGGGGAGAAACGCGCCCTTTTATTCCTAAAGAGCCTGTTTTACACCAGTCGCTCCAATAAACCGGCAAGGACAATATTCCGGGAGGAACGGGAACCGCGCTGCTGTGATTTCCGACGGCCACTTAAATAAATAATGCCCCGGCAGTAAAAAGGCATTTAAATGTTATTTGGTTTGCGCTTAAAGAGACCTAAGCGCCTTCCCGGCGGAGAGCAGCTCTCACTTGCAAATCAACCCATATCAGCAGGGAGAAAACAGTATTTGCAGGGCTGTGGGGATGGGGATGAGGACGGATCCTGCTCCGGGTGCCCCGCGGCCAGGCGAGGTGCGGGGCCGCCCGCCCCGCGTTTATTGCTTTATCAGAGTAATGGGTCAGGAAATATTCCACGGAGGAAGAGGGGGAGGGAAGGGGGGTGGGGAGGGGGAAGAAAGCGAGACGGGGAGAGCCGCAAAAAATAAGAGGGAAAAAGTGGTAAAGCCAACCAACCAAAAAAAAAAAAGCTCTTGTGCGAAGTTAATTCAAGAGGATGGCGGCGAAGCGGGCGCCGGGGCAGGGTCAGCGCCGCCGGCTCCGCGGGCGCGGAGCGCTGCGCAGCCGCTCCGCGTGGGGAGGGAGGGGGTCCGCGCCCCCGCGGAGGGCGTGCGGGAGAGCCGGAGTATGCAAAAAAAAGAAAAAAAAAAAAAAAAAAAGCCCCGACTAAATCATGCAGCAAGAACGACAAACCGTCTGGAAAATGGACCCATGGAGCAGCAAGAATGTACTTTTTTATCTCTGACAACTTGTGTCCTAAAGAAACTATCTTGAAGATAATTGAAATGATTACAATTCATTGCTGCCTTACGTTGAGTAGGAACAGTCAAATAATGAAATCTTAGTAATACAGCAAAAATTTAATTTACATTACACCACTGCTCGAGGTTTCCCTTTTTCTTTTTCTCTCCCCGTTTTTTTTTTTATGCCTAGCTTCCCCTAGAAATTTTGTGCTCACACATAATTCTGCACTTTGTTGCGTTATTCATATTTTCGGGGTTATTTCCTATCCCCTCCTGCCCTTTCTCCTTTAGTAATGGTCTCTGAAACTTCCAGATGCGGGGTGCAGGGAATCTTTCGGAAGGAGAGTACCCCAAAAGGCAAGGAGGGATCCCCAAACTAAGCCCAGCAAGGCCGGGGTGGCTGCTGCAGCCTGAGAGGAAATTTTGGCTAAACCCGCCTCCCACAACCGCCTCCGGTGATGAGCAAAGGCTGGGCAGGCACGGCGAACCCCATCAGGGTCTGTCCCACCCGGGGTAAAGGCGATAATTCATTTTTGGAAGCTCTTCTGGGACTCAATCCCTGTGGGGTTTAAAAATTAGTATTGTTATTATTATCACTACAATATCACTATTACTATCATAATTATTATTTATTACTATTTTCACCAGAGAAATGTTCCCCAGAAGATATAGGGTGTCCCTGGTGATGCGGGGTGTGACTTAGGTGGGTTTTGCCAGAGCTTTGGGCTGGAGCAGGGCAACAGGGCTCACCCACCCAGGGAAACGGGATGGAGCCAGGGCGACCCTCTGTCCCAAGGTCCCCCCCAGTCTCCCCCTGGCTCTCCCCAGCCTCTCTCGCAGTTATTGGTTGTGGTGCTGCCCGGGATGTCTGAGCCCCTTTTCAGCCTCTCACCTCGCAGATTGTGTGGGAGGCATCCTGCCTTTTAATCCAAGTCAGAAATGGACCAGGACACATCCTCAACGCAACTAACTGTTTCTAAAAAAAAGACCATCTGGTAATTGTCTTCCTTTAGATCTTCCCTTAATTATGCTTTTAATTAAAGATGGTTCAAGGCATTGGACCACATGAAGGGCAGTAATTACAAATTACATTACAAACCCAACAGATGTAGCTCTATCTGCTGGGAAAAAGGTACCGGAATAAAATTTGACTAAACTTTAGGATAAATTAATCCGCTGCCTTGAGAACAGAAGCACATTTTTTATTATGCAGACTCTAGCCAGGATTTAAGTTCTCTGTCATGATTGTTTTCATATTTCTTTGACATCTATTGATTTGGAGGCAGCTGCAAGGCTTTGTCACAAGAGAGAAGAGCAGTCACAATATATTAGCTTGATGGCATAACTCGAATATGAGTAGGAAGGATAGAAACATGACAGGGAGCCACGTGACTGAGTGATGGGTCTCCAACAAAATAAAGAAATTAATTTTTAATAAAAACCTTTAAAAATACCACAGCCATTGCAACAGCAAGGGGAACGACAGAACTTCTTAATTATCAAGCGTTGGAGCCTCTGAAATTTACCCCTGAAGACCAAGAGGGGACAGGCTTTTAATTCCCAATTAGGACTTGGCATTGAGAAGTCACAAGCAGCAAGGCCCCCGTGCTGGGCGCTCTCGGCTGGAGCCCACCCTGTCCTGGCAGCCAGGCCCGGCCTGGGGATGGCAGGGCACCCGGGCACTGCAGCAGGGCTCCCCTTCCCCGACAGGCGCTGGAAATGAGCATCCCGGTTTGCCCACGATCTGCTCAGAGGCAAAACTCCGAAACCCCAAGAGGAGTTTATGCAAAGCCCCCTCGGTTAGCGGATGCAAAGCAATGCAGACCCGATAGCCTCTGTAATGAGGGAAGGCAGGACAGGCTCAAAGATTTCCAGAGGGAATATCGCCCCGCTAATCTGTGGTCACTGATGGCCCCGGATAAGCTACTTGTAATGCATATTGCAGGGCTGCAGGAATACAGGCGCATGAACTCTTCTAAAATGACCTGGTTTGCAGGGGCTGGCTGGCACGTCGGGAGGAGATCAAGAGACTATGGGCATAAGGTTTTATAAAACCCAGTTCTGGTTCAGTGGATAAAGACATCACTGATGATCAAGGGGCTGTTTTTAAGTCTACCTCCAGTTCAAAGAATGCGCCTCTCCCGCATTTTGCCAAAACCCTGTGCTAAATGGATAACTGGGAGCTCAAAGTATTTGAGCAGGTTTGGGCAAGGTAGCAGAATTTCCCTGTCTGGGGGAGGCTGTTTGTTAAAAGCCGTCATTGAAGTCAAGCTGGAGAGCGGGGACAGGGAAGATTCACATGTCAGACGCTCCATCAGACCATTAAAAAGAAATTAAGTTGGGACATTTAGTCTTCCCCTCTCCCAACTCCACTCCTGTGGGAAAAGCACAACAAAAATCCAGCCAGTGCCTTAACGTGGGGGGTGTCTCCCCTTCAAGCCACAACACAGCCCGTGGTGCCTTCAGTGCCTCTTGAGGGTGAAATTGGGCACAGGAGGCCTTGGGCGTGAGGCTGCTCGGAGTTCCCCCTGCAATCTCTTGCACCCCCACCCCCAAAACCTTACTGCCCGTGGGAGCAGCACGTGGGCACCCCGAGTGTTCGGCCTGGATGCACTTGGGGTTGTACCCTGTCTCTGGCTTCCCTCTCACACACACACAGACATGAGAAGTGAAGCTCTCCCTGTCCTGTCTCAGCCTTGGCTTCCATTGTGCCTCTGCTTAGCTGGGTAGGACATGACCTGGCCCAGCTGCCTTCAGACCCCAAAGATGCCCCAGCACAAACCAAAGACAGACACAAACATCCCTTTCACCCGACCTCAGCTGCACATTCACACTTTCACACAGCCTCTGTTAACAGCGTCACATTTTTCCCTTTCTGAGGAGCACTGGCCCCTGTGAACGGCAAACCCATTTTCTGACCAATTTCTGGATTTCAACCTGCGTGTAGTGGAGGAACACGAGCAGATTCTCTTGGCTTCTTGTGGCCCTCGTGTCAGGAAGGTGGTTATTTGGACAGACCTCTTTGAGTGCCTCTTAATCAGCTGACTGGGAGCTTCCAGTAATACTGTGATTTATGGTTGCCCAGTGTCAGTAGGGATGGTCACACAAACCAATGTGCGACACATTTCAGTTCTTAGATTCTTATTTTGTTTCAAAATGAACAAACATAACATTCCTCTATTTGTTCAAATTTTAGCCCTGTATTTTGCTATCATTTCCCACTTTCTGAAAGTGACCCTGATGTCAAAATTCCATTATCAGAAAAGCAGAGTAATTTCAGGCTTAGAAGGGATGTTACTGTGCAAATTACATATGTTATCCAGGAAAACCTATGTATATAATGTAATTGGTCAATATAAGATTATAGATACTCCTGAAAAGCTCATAGTGCTTATTTATATAGAACTTTTTGTACATGTTTGCATATCAACAAACAAAAACTTCTGCTCCAAATTGCAATAGCACTTTTAGATCAGATACAATATAGAATATAGATTTATTTATTTAAATCAACGAATATATTTATATCTATGTTTTGTATTTATATTTTATATTTATATTCTATATTTATATTATACACGGAATAGAAATATATTTAAATAAACCCATATTTAGAATATATTTATACTCTGTATAGACTATACAGAAATAGAATCTAGATTTTTATAATACTTCGTTTCCTTGTGATTTGACTGCTCGGCCTATGGCCCCATGTGTCGCCATTCAGAAAGGATGCAACATGTTACCAGACAAATGTTTCTTTGTGAAATATGTGAAAGACTACAGATGTTTCACTGATCTGCTGGGTAAATCTCAGAGCCTTTTTGGTGACGTGGTCTGCACTTGTTTACATAGCAAGTAAGCAAGTGAAGCGTGCTTTTCTCCGAGTCGCAACCCTTGCCAGATATAAAGTTAAAGCCACATGTACAGCTCTGGCTTTCACAGGTCTGATCCAAAGCTTGCTGATGTGATGGACAAATTCCCAGGTCCACGTGATATGGTCACTAGCCTGAAATCACAGCTCACACAGTGCATGAGGGCGTTTATGTCAATAACTGAATACCACAGGTTTTGTTTCTATTCTTTTGTGATCTAAGCACATTTTTTTCCCTATTATAGTGTAAAATTGAGCTTTTTTTCTTGGAAAATGAGAGTCCTTATAGCTGTTTGGTGTGGAGAACGTACGGTCTTGCGAATGAACTCTGTGTTTCTGGGTTTCTGCCCAGTGTGTTGGGTAGGGATTGAGAGCGGAGAGCAGATGATATGTGGAGGAGCCTGCGTCTTTAACAGCGCCGCGATCGCTCTTCATGTGCGAGTCGTATTTCATGCAGTAATGATGGTGCATAAACTAGCAGTTTCAGAGGTGTAGAGTAGATGCAATAATGTTTTTGCTGCAGAAGAGCCTATTCCTTGGAGCTGCTCCGAGCTGATGTTGTCTGCGGACGGTCATGAGTTGGGAACGTCCGCGTGATTCACAGCAGCAAAGTCCAACTCTGCAGGTCAGTCTGAGTGACCAGAAAAACCTTCTGTAAGGCTGCCATGCACTTTGTGAAACCATGTTTTTAAAATGTGTATAGGTAGAATATTATATTTTTTCTCCAATTTTAGGGACAGGTTGTCTCAATTACATATCGTCATACCAAGCAAAGGGTGAGAAAGTACTCTCTCCAAGCATAACAGAAGCAAATTTAACACTTCCAAAAAGCATTGACAATTGCTTTCCTGGGAATGGCAATTTCACATCTAATATTTTGTGGTTCAGTCCCCATTAGATGTTTGTGTTAGTCATGTTTGTGTTGTATTTGGGGTATACCATCAGATGTTTGTGTGGTATTTGGGGTACACCCTGCTCAGTGGTAGCAAATTATCCGTGGTGGATCAGATACCGGAGGCTTTACTTGGAGACTGGAAAATTGCCCATTCTGCACCTCTGCCAGTGTGTTATTTCCAGTTAGGTTTGGGAGTAGAAGAAAATTTGGGTAAAAGAAGAATATACACTGATATATTCATCTTGCAATAAGTGGGGAAACCTGAAGGTGCTGTGGCATTTGGAAGGACAGAAATAGCCCCTGATGACAATATCCAGGGTATTTGTGGGAATTCTCAGTAATCCCAGGTTATTATATCTATTACATGGCTTTTCCATGTAATACCCAAATACCTCCATCATCTGTGTGTGCATTAAATCTTACAGATTAGCTGAAATCTGAACATTTCTTCATACTTTTAAACTTTCTTTTCTGATTAGTTCAACATTGAGACGTTTGGGTCATTGTTCAGAATTTTCCCCTGCTTTCTTTAGCAAACTACTCTGTTGTCCTCAGCCAGTGAGTTGCAAACCTTTGCCTGTAAACATTTGCACTGCATTGAAGTTCAGTTACATAAAACCTTGTGTAAGTGTATGTTTGAAGGACCCTATGTGTGTGTGCCTTCACACACCTACAGACATGGCCCCTCAAATTCCTGGGCCTCTCAGAAAGAGAAAATCTCTCTTTTTATTGCAAGGACACATTTATCTGTTTATAACCTGCTTTGGGGCAAGTATGTCAAAGGAATAACACACACATGTAAATTCCAGATGAAGATACATCAGGACAGGAATTTTTCTGTATGTCCATTCTTACAAACAAGATTTACTGATTGGCACTGAGAGCCAAATGCTTCCTTCACATCCCCAGGTCACCAAACCCCACCAGAAATGGTAGCTATGCTTGTACAGTACAAGTGGATTCCAAAGCAAGGCAAATCTGGGGCAAAGCAGGAAAGCTGGCAAATATTGAAACTGTTCTCCTTTTCTTGTCTTTGGGGGAAAAAACAAAAAGATGTTTGTCTGTCTGTAATTGTCTGGTTGTTAATTAGTGATGTGCACCATAGTTGGGTTTGGAAGGACCCACACATGGACCTGAGCCTCCCCAACTGGGCAGCAGCAGAGCTCTCCCTGCTTACATTAACTTTTACATGGTTTCCCCAATGAAATCAGAAATACAAAAGCAAACCCCATCCCTCAGGGACAATGTATAGATTTGTTACAGTCCTTGGAGGACTGAGAATCCTAAAATCAATGACTGGATTACACTGATCCTTATCTGTAGATGTCTCATCTGCAATAGATAAAGTATTGACAGGTTGCTTCATTTACCGCAGCATTTCAGATCACCATGTGGGAAGGCACAGTGGAGCAGTAATTGCATTTTCTGGTGTGAGAAATGCTTCTTAAGGAAGCCAAATCCATGGCATTCGATGTGGCTGTAAATTGCTGCTACCTCCTGCCACATGTCTGAGCATACATTTGATTACGATATCGCTGTGCCACACATGTTTCTGCAGTAGTGACCATACATTGCTGATTCAAGCACTGGGATGGAGAGACATGTGCATATCTGAGAGAGAGAGTGTGTGTGTGGGTGTAGACAGGGAGACAGTCTTTCCTGGAGATGTGCATTTTCAAGTATTTGATGCTGCTGTTTCACCACTCAGTTCTCCTGGTACACACACACACAGTTAATACGAAATAGTGTGATGTGAAAAATCCCATGAATAGCCAGATCAGTGGGACTATTAGGACATTAAAAAAATTCAGGACTGTAATATTTTATGTTATATTTTGTGAACTGTAGGAATTTACATTACCAGTAAGAGTGGGGGGTTGGGGAGTGAAGGGGTTGTGTGTGGCCTGGGTATAAATTTCTTTGGATCTGATATTGTTAATTACAAAGAGTTAGAGGATACAGAGCAGCAAGTGCTACATGCATGGGAGATCCCTATTGATCTAAATAATATGTGATTAATACTAACCATGACTGGTAGAAGTGTGCATCATAGCTCAAAGCCAGGTTTACACCTAGATGTGGAAATCAGAGACTTAAAGATGTGCAGGGGAAAGCTTAGTCTCTCTGAGGCTGGTGGAAGTTTAGCCATTGCCCTTCCCTTTCTCTCTCTGCTGTTCAATATTTTACTGCAGATGTCACTTACTCAATCCACAGTCTGCACAGTCTGCAGGTAACAGGGAAGAGATATGATTCAGATATTGCAGATTTTGCACTTGCATGTCCAGGTTTTCCAGACAATGGTGTGTTTTTCTAAGGCTTTTTTCTCATGGAGTCCCTGTATCCCGCGTGATTTCTCTATGAGTCACATTCTGAATCCCCCTATTCAAACAAAAATCTCCCCCTTACTGGCTGATTTTGACTAACAACCATAACATCCTCAGATGGTTGTTTCAAAATCTGCTGTACTGTTAGTGCACACACACACAGCTTGCAGCCATGAATAAGTGTATCCCAGGCTCTTGAGTTCATGAGGGTGCAACAGAAGACCAGACATACAAATAGGTGTTGAAATTCTTAGGTTATAAGGAATGCACAGCAGCTTTATTGATTTTTTTTCCCCTGGTCTTCAGCCATGCTCTTAATGATGTTTTTTGCACATAGCCATATTTGTTGCATATCTGGGGGAGTAAATTAAGCATCCGTGTTACATGCACATCTCTTGGAGCCTATGCCTGAAGCAAGATATAGAAAGGATCTAAAATTAAGGGAGTGTTACATTTTCCTTAAAAACACCCAAAGAATGAAGCTGATACAAATAGTGTGCTTTACAGTAAATAGATACAACGGAATTCACTACTTTTAAATGCCACTCTGGCTGTTTCAGTTTGAATCAAACCAAAGCGCTGAAAAAATCCGTGGTAGAGGGAGGAACCATCAGTGAGGAAGAATAGATGTTAAGAGAGAGTAAAGTGTAATGAAAGCAAACCTAATATTGACAGATTATGCAGAGCAGAAGGAGATGGGGTAGAAAAACGCAGTCAAACACAGACAGAAATATGCTGTTTAGCAGGAGGGGGCAGCTCCATGAGCAAACTCCAATTTGTGTGATTTGCCCTTCCCCTACAATGCAAGACGAGATCTCTGTAAGGCAGAAAACTTTCCAGAGCCTAGAATCCTCGAGGGGAAAGGACTCAAAGGAACAAATGCAGAGCCATCCATGAGCTCTAAGCCACCTACAGCCCACCCTCCTGCACTCCAGACTGGCACTTTTTCACGGGTTCACAAATCCAGCTCGGTTTGTTTTGGACATGAGGCGCTGCCTGCCCGTCTCAGCCTGAGAGTGTGGGACAAAACCCGCAGCTCAAGGGTGGCCCAGCCAGGCTTTAAGGCAAATTCTTTGTAATTTGTCCCTGAGACAGACAGTTTTTACTGGGAGGGGGTGATGGTCCTTGAGTGGAACTTCCACAGATCCTGCTCCTAAAAGTATTCCTCTTGTGCTTCTGCAAGGGATTTCGCCTGGGTTCTGAGCTTCCTTGCTGTATGCAGAGTTAAGGGTCCAGCTGAATCTTTGCAGGCTCAGGGGTCTGTGCTTTAATTTTAAAGCAACATCCATAAATGTAACTGATTTTCGGATAAGAAAAACCTTTGTGTAGCACATCTGATGAATACATGGTTATGGTAACAATAGAGCAAAGCAGCCCTTGCATTACAGAGCTTAGAAATAAATTGGCAACAGTTAGGTTGGATGTGCTGTTTTGCAAATGGCTTTTGCCTCACGTTACGTGAAACAATTTTATTTTACTGATATGAGATACTCCAAAGTAATAAAGAGTCTCTGAGTATCTGGCACTTGCTTAGTACTACTAATTTATGTTGATTGTGTGCACTCTGTAATTTACCACCGTTCAGCCATCTATAAATCAATCACCTGAGGAAATTCATTGAAAAAAAACTGCAGAAATGCATTTTTGAGCACGAACCTCTCACTCGGTAGAACGCTGAAGTTTTACTAAGTGGATTTTACCTCCAGGAATAAAACATTGCACGCCCTCATTTTGCACATTTTTAATTATATTTTATTGCCCAGCAAAGCATATCCACAAATATCCTCAAGTGTATATGGGGCTGGCATCGTGGCAGAGGAGGTCTGTGCCTGTGTCTGAAGGGGTCACTGAAAACTGGACGTGCAAGTTCCCACACGGCAGCATGAGCCCGCTGAGTAATAACAGCAGTTTACACAGGCTGCTTCAGTGCAGCTCAGATCCAGCAAAAAAAATGTTTTCCAGCTTGTGCATAAATGGTAAAGATACAGGAAAATATTACACTGGCAGCAACTGCTTTCCAAACCTTAGTGGCATGGTCGCAGTCGTTTTGAAAGGCTCTTTGGTGATAGGTTCATAACATGGATTAAAAGCCAGGAAAATACAGTGTTAAATAGCACAGCTATACTCTCCCAGCACTAAATAAGGCATCAGCTACCAGGAAAACACAAGGCTACACTCCGAGTATTTTTGTGTCAAGACGAGAAGGTGTTTGTAAATGTTCAGTGTCCAGGACCTGCTTGAAACACTTGTGCCTGATTTTCAGAGGCTTTGTGCCCAATTTTCAGAGGCTTTGTATATATAAAAATATATATACATATATGTATAATATATTGTATGAAAGAGTAATGGAGAAAAGGAAGAGCTCAGATTCTATCTCAAAATTGCAAGTTATTTCCTATTTTCACTTGTATCTCCGGAATATTATCAAAATTTGAGCTGCACAGTGCAATAGGGAAGGGAATCAGTCTTGGAAGGTTTTAGACTTGTGAATGATTTCCTGTGGCAACGAGAAAATGCACCCACACCTCCAACTTCAGGAATAGTGAATATACATACACACGGAAATCCTCACTGGTCTCTGTCCTGAAACCAGCTTCTTCATTTTTGGATCGCTTTTATTTAAGTTTCTTACACTTCAGCAACATGCAGCAGAGCTTGACAAATTCATTTTGCAAGAGAAAGTCTGCTACAACTTGTTTGCTTTCTGGGTTTGAAATGGGGATGCAGTGGAAAGCGTTCCTTAAAAAAAAAAAAAAAAAAAAAGAAAAGGATTTTTTCACTGCAGTTAAGCTAAATTTTACAGGGACTGTGGCACACCAGGGTTTACACTGGCAGATATTAGCATTGGTTAATAAGCAGTGTTGTTAAAAGCCCTGCGTGCATTTCAGGTGCAGCTCAGTTATTTGAGCTTGCAGATTTTGCCTTCTCAGGCAAACAAAATGGTTTTATTTTGCAAATAAGATTTTTTTTTAGTGCAAGTTTACAACTAGTGTTTGAACAGCAAGAAGTTATCATTAGAAACTAATGAATTCTGTCAAACCCCTGAAATTATAAGTATGCATTGAAGTGGACCGTTCAGTTTAATCTTCAGTATCTTTGACTTCACTAAGTAGGTCAGACCAGCAGTGAATGCAGATGTCATAAGATAAGGTTAAAAATCTAAGCAAAAATACAGACAATGAGCCATCCCCAAAATTGGCAACTCAAAGAATACTTAAAAACCCTCAAACTTGTTGTCAGGTAAGAAATTATATTTGCAGAAGGTCTATATATAATTTTCTTTAAAAAAAACCCCCACCTATTCAGAGACAGCTGTTGGTGGCAGAGGCCATCTAAGGAGAAATGAGATTATGTATGAGTTCATTAGGACTCTGTCCTTATTTTACACAGCAGGTTGTCTGCAGACAGTAGGACAGCTCGGACAAGACAGACATATGTCCTTGTAAGTCCCCACAAAACTACAGAAGCCACCTCAGCCATTCCTGGGAAAAGGTGCTTGAGGCTACCCAGAAAATGACTCACCCTGTTGGTGCTGCACAAAAATATCCCAAATACACATGGTGCCCCCTGTCAGGGGTTTGGGACTGTGGTGGCTGAAGTGAGGTCTGGGATGCAAGGTGGCTCAGGGGATGCACCCAGCCTGGGAGGGGGCAGAATCTGCACCCCAGCCTCGTGGGGACAGGGTGTGACCGGGGTAGATTTGTTCCAAGATGTGCCCCGGGTTGGCATGTCCCGAGATGTGACCAGGGATGGCATGTGCCATGACGTGGTTGAGAGCAGCAGCTGCCCAGGGGCAGGGCTGGGGCAGGGAGGGGGAAAGAGCGATGCCTGAGTCACGGAGGTGTCACCAGGTCACCTCGGTCTGCCAGCCCCTCTGGGCATGGGGGTGCAGCCTGGGCATTGCCCTTTCCCTGGGAGTTCCTGGGCGCCACAGGGCACCTCTGCAAGGTGACAGCTGGGCAGGCAGCACCAGCCTTGGCTGCTGGGAGATGTCACCGGACAGGGAACAAGAGGGTGGTGCCAGGAGTTAATAAGCACAAATAATTTGTAAAGAGGCTTAAGCCACGAGGGTGCTGATTCAAACCTGCAGAGGGTCTGGGCAGGGACAAATGGGCTCAGGTAAGCACTGGCCTGTGGGCACATTGCTGTCTGGACTGGCCATGGTGGCTGCTGGCCCTGCTGCCCCATCTCACCTTCTGAAGTGGTTCATCAGTGCCTTTCACAAAATTGTGGAAAGACTATAAAAATAGCACATTTAGGGGTTCCCTCTGTCTCCTGCTTTCGGGGATTTCCTTTCCAGTCAGATGGACTGGAAATGTATAGCTGAAGGAAAACCAAGCTGCCCACAGAAGACTGTGGGAGCCAGACCCCAAACGACAGCAAGTACCACCTGGCTCTTGAAAACCTGTCAGAGCCGAGGCCGCTGGCAGCTTGGGAAGAGGCTGGCATTTGTGCTGGAGTGCTACCCTAGTGCTTCACAGGGGGTTTCCTCAAACTTTCACCTTCCTGTGCTAGGGGCAGAGCAGGTGTGGGAGAGGCTGACATGGGATGCTGATACGGGATGTTGATGAGCAGTGAGGAAGCTGGGATGCATCCCACTCATGTAGGGCCACACACTGCAGCCAGCCATCGCTCCCTGGGGTTGGAGGAGGCCTTGGGGGAGGATGCCCCAAACTGGGACTGACCCCGCACCACATCCCTGTGGCATCCACAGCTGCAAGAAGGTGCTGCGGGCTGGCTGCTGGCAGCAGTGAGCCCTTCCCGGGGCCTGGCTGTGCCTGATCCTCTGCTATGAGCCTGGTTTTGGTGTCACTGCAGCGGGAGCCAGCAGGATGCCCCGGCTGCCACCCTGGTTCCCTCTCCCCGCCGCCTGCCAAGCGGACGGCACAGGGGAGCCAGCGGATAATGCGCTGCATTGTGCTCTCCCAGCACCTTTTCCCCCTCCACAATCTAACCATTGTGCTTGTTTTATCGCTCTTAAACCTCAGATGAACATCAAAGGGAAAGAAGTTCATCAAAACAGGAGCAAAACAAAAGGCTTTTAAAGCGCGGTTATCGTGCGCCGAGCAACGCTCTGTTCAAAGGCAGAAAAGTTCACGTTAAATATAGACAACCTCCCTGGCTCTGCTTTAGTGGGAGAGCACCCAGCGGCCCTGGGTGCCATCCCACAGCCGGACTTGTTGCTGGAGCTGTTACAGCACATCCCTCTCGGTTTTCAAGGCACTGCCAGGTGTGGGTGCCGGAGCTGGCCGAGGCCGCTGATGTGCAGGGAACAGCCAGCAACGGCCTGGGAAAGCACATGCTTTATTCATACGAGTGAGTGGCGCTTTCTGCTCAAAATATAAATAGTGAATGTTGTTTTCTAATGAAGTGCTCTCTAATGGCAGCTGGGAGGCTTTGGTTTTCCCCGGGAACAAACGCTGGGAACTCAAATAACCGGGAATGGTTTTGCAATTCGCAATCACGTTAATAAGCTATAAACTGTGTAAAATGTACTGGCCGCTGGAGAATTGTAAAATCCGGCTGCAGCTCATGCACAAGCTCTTTTTTTTTTAACTAAAAAGCAAAAAAAGACCCAGTGGGAGATGGGCCGAGGGAAGGGCTGGTTATGTGATTAGCACTTCTTGCCAGGGGAAGGCAGAGTGGGTCTCCTCAGGAAAATGTCCATTGCTTAAGGTCATGCTTCCAGAATGAGTCCAAGGTCTGCTCCAAAGTCCCTGACACCTGGGACAAAAAGTTGATGGTGTCAAAGACATTTTGATCTCAAATAAATATTTATTATTTACTTGATTACTTACCTTTTTCCCTTAAGTAAGATTTTTTTTGTTAAGACATTTACATCTTACCATTTCCCATTTAGTAGCTGCTCCAGTGAGAGAAAGCACAACAAAAGGGAGCAGAAAGAAATGTTTCAGCTAGTGCTGAAGTGGGGGAAAAAACCTCATAGTCTCAGAGACAATGAAGGATTTTTTTTCAAATATCAATGGAGAAATACACTGTTTATGCATTTGGAGAACTAGATCTTGAAAAAGAAAGAGAATGTCTCCTATTTTCCAGCCTTGCAATCATGGAGCATACCAAATTCCTGTTGAGGTGGTGCTCATTTTGTGCCAGAGATAGCATATGACACAAAATAATTTTGATTCTCAGTTCCAGGTAAAAAATTTGTTACCACGGGCTTACACAGGGACAGACTTATTCAGCCCAAAAGTTTGAAGCCTTAGGATGATGGGCTGTTTTGGTAGGTAGTATTTTCTTTGTTAAACCCATAAAGCAGGAATTGTTTTAGGTAGCGATACCTTTATCTGAAAAAACACTCCTGCTATCAGTAGCCAGAAAAATTGAAAGCAGCAAATACAAATAAATATCAGAGAGGGGGAAAAAACCCTCTTAAAGTCTTGTAATATGAAGGCCAGCTATGCCTTGCCCACTAGCTTATTTTTAAAAGTGACCCACGCAGGGAATACATGTGCCAAAGAAGTCCATGGGCTGAGGCATTATATGGTGTGATCCAGACAAAGGACTTTTTTTTAAGTCCATATAAAGCTGAACACAAAGATAATCCACAGCTACAGCCTGCAGGTTGCTACAAAACCCCCAAGAAAGCCTCTGCAAGAAGGGGTAAACAATTAACACAAATTTTAAATCAATGCGCTGTCACCTTAATAGGCAGCGAAGTCAGCTAAGATGGGTGTAATATGATGAGACAGTTTAATTCTTGTTATGACATTAGCTGCAGACTTTTACAACAGCTGAAAATGCTGGAGTGAGAAGAGTTTCCAATTATCACTGAGCTCTGATACACAACTCTGGATTAGACCGAGGCATGAACAAGGGCTCCTCAGCCTGGCAAGCAACACGGAGCAAAGGCTGTGGAAGTTTCCGAAAGCCGAGGAAGACATTTTCTCTTCTCTCCTCTTGCTGACACACTCCTGAAAAGGTTTATTTCATACAAAATAAGGCCATTTTTTAAGAGCCTCACAGTGAAACCATCTCCTAAGCTGTGTGTGCTACAGTGTTATACCCCATAAATCCATACATCCAGGAGGTGAACCGAACCAATCTGAAACGATTCTGTTTTCCCAGCATTAAGCTTCAAAAAAAATTAAAAGTCACCCAGGCTTGAAGGCAGATAGACAGGTAATAAGCCATGACAGCACTTCACGGGAATCCGCAGGAATAGGCAAGTAGGTCTGGGTGTCAGCCATATAAATATGATCATCAGACCCAAAGCTCCGAGTAATACCGCCAAGTGTGAGCATGTCGATATTAAAGGCAAGCGGGCTGTGAACAGGAGCCCGAGGCAGTGGTGAGTTTAGCTGATGGCCTGCCGGCTGGGGAGGCTGCACCCCTTCCTCAGAGAAGGGCTTGGAGCCTGGAAACACAGATCCCTGAGCTGGGAACGGGCTGAGATTCCCACACCAGTAAGAAGGCTCTCCTTCGGGGTAACGCAGCTGTGCTCGCTGGCAGGGGACTTAGTTTTTCGTGTTTTGGGATGGTTTTGCCCCAGTTTTATTTCATGGCTGGTTTTTGATCTCTTTTTTTTTTTTTTTTTTGTAAACCTCACAAGAACAACACTCCTCCTGGACCCTGCTTGCACAGGAGAATTTGTCATACCAAAGCATGCACCTCTTTCATGGCTTTTGTCCGGCTCTTGGGGGCAACTGCAAACATGGGGAAGTAGCTGGGTGGTTTGAAATAGTGACTCTTTAACCCAAAGATGTCTCATTTTGTATCACTCATGTCACATTCCTCTGCCTTTTTTAATATTGCTTTTGGAAAAATGGGTCACTGTTTCCTTTACAGATCATAATGAGGGAAATCATTCTGTCAGGCTTCTCCTCGTACAGTCCTTCTGAGTTTCCCCCATGTTATTTCCCATAGCTGAGAATACAGAAAGGAGAAAAGTAGACTGGTAAGAGGATAACTGGGAAAAGCCCTACCCTGAGCTAGAAAAGGCCTTTGCTGAAAAATAAGTTAGAATTCACTAAAAGGCCTTTTCCACTCTCATGAAAGCCCCATGAGTGCTCCACATTGACTGATTACGTCCCAGAAGTTCCCCTGCTTCCTGGTTGGGTAAGGCCTTAGCTGAAAAATAAATCATCTCTCTCTAAAATGCCTTTTCCAATTCTTTTAAAAGCCCCATGAGTGTTTGCAGAAGTCACCTCGGGTAGCTTGGACCGCAGAGAGCAGAAAAGGGTCCTGCAGCCTGGGGCACTGTCTGGCACCAGGCAAGGAAAAGAGGATGTCACAGAGGGAGAAAAGCTGAAACTCCACTCCAACCCCCCAAATCCTAGCAGGAGAGACCTGTCTGAATGCAGTCCTTGTTTTTTTTCTTTTGCGACACTCTTTATTTGGCAACTCGTTTTTAAAAAGATTGACCTGAAAAGTTGCTGTGTCATGCAGTACCTTATTCTGCCCGGTAAAGTAAGCTAATTTCTCATTAAAATGGTTGGTTTCCAACCTCCTCCCCTCCCTGGTGAGTGAATAAATAAATAAATACACTTGAATTTGTCCTCGAGATGCTCTTTCTGCTATTTCCAAAGCAGAAAGAGAAGCTTTGAGCCTGGCACATGTTGTCCTCTCCCAGCCGCTCCAGAGGCTAAGGGACAGCTGAGGGGTGGTCGTGGGGTGGTCCAGAGGCTTCTGATGTGCATCCTAATGGCACCTGTACCCCTTGCAGGTGCCCCGTGTCCTGTAAAACACTCCTTACCTGCTTGGATCTGTGCTCAGTCCCTTCATGGGCAGTTTCCCTACCCTGGTGCCACCTGCAAAACTCTCAGTTCAGGATGCCACTTGCTGTCTGCTCCTCTCCCAGAAAAATTCACCTCCAGCTTTTTTATTTCATGATGCCAAATCCCTGGAGTGAAAAGGGGATTTCATGCCTTTATATGGAATTGCAAACCTGCATTAAGCCTCAAAAGATGTTTTTATCAAAAAATCTCGACAGCTGCCAACTTCCCTAAATCCCAAACTATCATTACACATTTAGTCTTAGACAGGGGATTTTTCTGGATCTTCCCTCCTGACCCAATGATAAAGCCAAGCTGGTTTGAGATTGAAGATTCATTTATCTCTCCTTGGTAATTATCTCTATTACTGCCCACAATCCTTCCCAATCTTTTTAAACAACATCCTGCTATTAAAGCCACTTGGCAAGCATTTAAAGCCCTGGGATAAGTTAACCATGCACAAAATATCCCACTTGGGGAAGGATCCAGCTATAAAAATAAATGGTTTACGTTCCGAAGGCCGTGGTTCAGGATGGGTATTCTTCATTTGTGAAGAGAGGTCATCATTGCTGACAATAAAATTATGTAGGACCTGATCCTCCCCCACTGAGCTCAATAGCAAAATCCCTCCTGATTTCAATGGTGTTTTCCGGGGTCAGTCGCCGGGAAAGCCGACATTCCACAAAGTTGCTGAAAATCTATAATTGGATATATTAAGAGGGCTTTCAAAGAGATGTCAGATTTGGAGGCTTAGTGTAAACTGTGCTGCAAAGGGGATCATTTCGTATAACTGAATCAATAAAGCTTTTTTTTTTTAGCGTTACTTTCCTGCTTGATCTCCGATGACGGAAAAGCTGAGCTCTGGAGGAAGTGCTGGGAGCCTGGTCGGAGTGTGAGCCACTGTCTGGTGGGAAAGATCCTGCCAAGTGACCTGGTGTAAACTGTGAGGGGTGTAATCCTGCAAGTGTTTGATCCAGTGGCTTTGCTTACATGTGGAGGTAACTCGTGCGTGTAAGTACTGGAATACCGAGCCCTTATTTTCATGGTGTTGCTGGTCTCCTGTCACAACACATCTCTTTGGGAGATATGATTGAGAGTTTTGATGAATTTTGCTGTGCCTTACGTGTCTATATTTAGTAAAATGCAGCTTAGTTTGTATCTTTGGAACAAGATATGGATTCATCCCCCAAATGCATTTTTTTAAACTCATGGGCTGTACTTCAAAGTGTTCTTTAATACCACTTTTGAAAATGCTCACTGGTAGCTCTTCAGGAACTGGAAATCTTCCATTTTTACTTACATGGTGCTTTTCTGGCTGATGAGCATCGTTTTCCTTCTGGTTCTCACGCAGAGAAAGGGCTGCTTGGCATGGAGCAGCTGTGCCAGGCAGGGCAGGCACAGGGACAGCCACCTCAGGAGACAGACGCCGTTGTGCCTGTGGGGTTCCCCCTCTTGCAGGTCCCTGGAGGAGGGACACCAGAACTGGGTTTGCTCCAGGTTGCTTCACCCTTGCAGCTGCCTCACTGTAAAAACCTGTGGGTCATCTCCCCTCCAGTGTCCCCATGGCTGTGCAGGTGGGGATGGGGAGACACCCACATCTCCCACAGGTGACGCTGCCCTTGGGACCTGCTGCAGGTCGCCACTGGGGTTCAGTCACATTTTCCCACTGTTTCTCTTTCCCTACCATGTCAGTGAAGCCATCCTCCATGGGGCCACAGTGACAAAGCTTGCTCATGGTTCCTGGAGAGCTTGATTGGTTTTTTCCCTTTCCTTTTCAGTAAAAGCTGAAATTCAGTAGAAGTTGATGAGACCACCGTGGAGAAATGCTGGTTCACCACACTGGCTAGTACCAGCTTGATCTGGCTCCAGCTCCGGGATGTGCAGCCTACAGACACAGTAATGAAAAGAAATATTCTGAAAAGGATGAGTCAGCTGGAGGCCAGTGGGGAGAGCATGTGGGATCTGACTGGAATTTAAAAAGTTATGAGGCTACATGTTGTTTTGAGCTCTGCCAGTGGAGAGAAACCCGTACACGCAAAACACTTTGTCATCTGACATAATTATGTTACTTTGCTGATTAGCTCATAAACTCTTTTCAAAAACACTTTTAGACAATAGTAAGTTCATGGAATATAAAAACTTCCTGCTGACACCACCGACAAGGGCCTGCTTTACATGTTACTGAGAACTGTCTTTACCAGAACCCCACCAGACTGTTGAACGGCCACAAAATTTTTCTCTTACAATGTATTAGATGACTTATCCACTAAAACAGTTGAGGTATCTTCACACCTTCACTTCTGTGCTGTAAGTACCTCTATGCTGATGTGAGCTGTGAATAAATCCACACTGGTAGTGCAATCTGCATTTCTCCACTTGATTTTTTGTACTTTTGCACTGATTGGGACATCAGCAGTTTGGCATGAAGCTTCTTCACTCACTCCTCCAGCCAGGTACCAACATGTCCTTCCTGGTTTCTTTGGGAAGCAGTGCCCAGCATTCATATAATTTGCAAGGCAGATAACTTTCAAATGTATGAGGTTTTGGCTGCAAGGTTATTTAAATAAATGACATCAGAATTACTTCTATTTGTTGTGTGAAAATATATGCTTCCCATTCCCTCTTTAAAAAGAGCTGATTCACTCAGTCCCTGTTCCCTACCTGGTCAGACTAGTGAGGGGAGTCCGTGCTTGTTTCTAGAGCATCTCTAAGCAGGCGGTTGGGAAGGAAATGCCACTGACTCTGACTGGCCACCTTTTGCAATTGCACTATGTCTGCATTCCTTCATCTTTCCTCCCAATGAACCTTGTCATTTATGGGGATGCTGACATAGACTGCATAACAGGTCCTGAGAAATATGGGTACCCACTGGTGAGCACAAGGCATAGCTAATTGCTACCTCCTCTCAGTGGAGTAGGTCCCTCTCTCGTGTGTGGATAAATGAGCCACCAGTTCAATCAGACTAAACCAGAAGAGGTAATTTCTCCAGGTGATTTCCTGAGATCTTTTGTGGGAAGCAGGGAAGCATTGGCTGTGCTTTATTGCTCTCACTGACGTGGTGTGAGAGGTTATTCCCCAGCTACCTGGGATCTTTGGCAAAGGGCCTGACGTGGGCTCAGAGCCATTAGTGGTTTTCACCGAGGGCTTGTAGAGGATATTTATACTGGGAAAAGAGGCACTGATGAGTTTTAGAAAAGGTAACTCAGTTTCCACCCCAGGAAAGTGCTGGAACAAATAATCACAGAATTGCAAACACCCGAGGGTGTGGGGGGGCTACTAATGGGGATTTGTCAAGAACAAACTTAGTTAAATCACTCCAGTTATTTTCTGTGTCAGGGGAAGTCCTGTCATGTGGAGAGAAGTGGTGGATGTACCCCTGACTCCAGTTTTCTCTCACTTCAGGAGGGTAGTGCTTCTCATGAAGTTTTCTTGAACAGGGCTGGGCAATGTGGTTGAGATGAAGCCACTGGAAGAGATGCTGCAAAATCGCAGAGTTTGTCCAAACAGGACAGTACGAGTGGATTCAGTGCCAGTTTGAACTAGCAGTGGTTGGGCTTGAGGACAGCCAGCCTTGAAAGCAGCCATTGCTAAACTGTCATTCCCGTCCTGGATAGTGGAACTGATGTTACCTAATTCCAATCTCAGCTGACCCCAAGCAAAGAGGACCAGTGGTACCCAGGGAGGTGGGACGGTAGTCAGGATGACCATGTTGGGCTGGAAGAAGCAAGGTGGAACATAGGAGGAGCAAGCATGTTGTAGCCAGGGATGGAGTAGAGCACAGCCAGGTGAGTGCCATGCTCCTATTTGGATGTTATGCTTCAGGAGCAACGGAGATGCTTGAGGAGACCTCAGAGCCTAGTGCGGAAAATTGTGAAAGACTTGGAAAACACGATTTATGGGGAACAGATGAAGGACCTGGGGCTGCTGAGCTTAAAAGAGGGGAAGGTGCCGGGGAAGAAGAGATTATAGCAACCTTCAAGTACATTAAGGATGGTGACAAAGGGGAAGATTTGCTCTCTGTGCTCATCCTGGGTGGGATTGGAGCAAATGGGCTTAGTGTGTTGCAAAGAGATTCAGTTCAAACCGAAGGGGTGCCTTCCCTGACAGCAAGGCCAGTGAGATGCCAGGACAGGCTGTTGGGGTGAGCCATGGGAGTCTCAGGGACCCAGGGGAACTGGTTTAGGTGCAGCAAGATGGTCCAGACGATCCACTGAGATCTCTTTCTGGCCTCTTTTTATTTTTTTTAATGCCATGAAACAATTCTACAGACTTCATTAGGCTACCTCCTGGAATAAAATTCCCTCCATGGGCTTGTTTCTTTGCCACAGCGCACCTGCGTGATCCCTCGCTCTGGTGCGAAGTGGGTGTGAAACGCTGCTGCTGGGATGTGTCGCTGTCGTACACCTCCGCTCCAAAGTGCAAATAACTCCCCGGGCTGCGAGCCGGGGGACGGGCCCATGGTAAGCGATGGGCTCTGATTGATGAATTTTCACAGCAGGTGAGAGCAGCAGGAGACACACACATTGCAGATTTCATGTACAGATAGTAGCACTCGGGAAGACAAATTGAGTGAATACCTCAGGATGTGGCTGCTGGGTCAGCCTCCAGCATTACCCAGTGGCAGACAAATCCCTGCCCGCAGCCCTGGCAGGAGGCACCTCCCGAGATGGAGGGGGTGACACCGCCCCTGTGGACGGCTCCCAATTTTCTTCATTACCTGCTCTAAGCTTCTCCCAAAGATAAGTGGTTCTTGTGCAAAGCCGCTAATTTAGTCCCAGCAAACAAGAAAATAAGTCTGGATGTGAAAGGCTGGTGGGATTTTGACAGGATGCATGTAGAGGTTGGGCGACTAGTCTTAATTAGGCCATCTTTGTTTACATTTGATGTTTATCAGCTAATTGGCATGGCAAGGTGTGAGTCACACAGCTTCCCTCTGGCATGAAATCAGTTCGCAGGAGAAAAACTGGGAGAACAAATGATCCCAATTATAAGAAAACCCACTGTGCTAATTACCATCCCACGGACTACGGAGCCTCCCACCCGCGTCCTTGCCCAGCCGCCCGTCCCGCCATCTCCCGTGCCCGGGCCCGGCGCCGGCACACTCCTCCCGCCCCTGTGCCCAGCCCCTCGCCCTGCCTGGGACCCTCCTCTGTCGCCGCAGGAGCAAAGGTGATGCTTCACCAGCTGCTCATTTCCTGCCCCACAGCGTTTCCCTGGGACTAAGCCTGCTGCCTGCACCGCTGCCCTCTTTATTCCCCCTCTCCATTTTTTTTATTTTTTTTTTTATTTTGGATCGGTGTGGACCATGTCGCAGCAGCAGCTCGCAGGGAGTGTCTCATGCTCCCAAAATCGTGATACCCGTCAAGTCAAAGGCTGGATGTTTGCTACAGTGTAGCTGGACTGGAACCTCATCACTTAGACTGATTAAAACCAACAGTCAAACGTTGCCTTGACTCTTTCCTCCCTACCTTCCAACTTTTGAAAGTATTTTTACACCACCTGAAGGTTGGTGTGAAGTTGGTTTCCTGCTCTACCCTCCTTCTACTGCCGTGGCACTCGACTTTGTTGCACGTACTCACACATATTTTAGGTATGTATGTACATATGTATGTACTGTAAATCTCCATCTCCCTCTGTCTCCCTCTCTCTCCATCCTTTGGGGAGATGTGTTGGCCCTCTACCCTTTCAGGCCTTTCCCCTATACATTAAGGGTCCAGTGTGCAGGAATGTTTCTTGGCTGCCCTTGAGTTGAATGATGATCCTGGAGGCTTGGAAAAGCCACAAAGCTCAATGCTCTCTGCCTCCCTGTGTCTCTCTTGTCTTCCCTTCTTAGTAGGGGTAACAGATGGCTGAGGCTTTCACCAACAGTCCCGAACACATTGTCACTCCCAACTGAAAGTGAAATATTCAGTGGCATTTAAATTAAATAGACTCTAATGCTTCAGTAATATTAATTACGGTTTCATTCATCCCTGGCCTAATAAATCAACACATAAAGATAGGATGATCCTGTGGCTGGCAGCAAAGCAGGGCTATTCTGCCCTTTGTAAGGTTATGCACACAAAGCCCCCATTCTTACAGGGACATGATGGCCCCTGCAAACATCTGTGCTCAGCACCACTTGAGGAGAAGCCAAAGTGGTAACATTTAAACTTTTCTTGTCCAATTTGTCCACGCAACGGGGCTCAATTCAACAAGAACTTGCAAGTTAAAATTATAAAACCCATGTTAAGTGGGTGAAAACTTTTCAGCAGTTCGGCCGGGGGGGCCCAGATTTATTCTGGCAGCGCCAGGAAGCCAAGGGCAGGACGTCCATTCTCACTGCTGAATTTGTTACCCCAGCTTCAACCTTTAAAAGAGGGGGGTGGGGGGTGGAGAAGGGTGGAAGGGTTTGAAAACCTCGTGGTGCTAAGCTAAATTTCAAGATTTGGGGGTGCCCCGGGCAACAATTTTTCACACAATTTTTTTTGGTGTGAATACCACAGGGGAAATAGGCTCTGCACTTCACCAACAACAGGTTTTTTCCCCTCACAGCTATACATATGTAAAAGGAGGCTAATAAAACGGTTGAAGAAAAGATCACTGCTAGTAAATCTTCTGGAGACAAAACCCTCCACTTGTGGTGCTTCAAAGCTGCCCAGAGCTACCAGTTTACCCCAAGAGTCCCAACTCAGGGCTGCTGATTGGAAAATAAAAAGCCCTGTGCTTGAAAACTTCGCTCCAATTGTTATGCGGTGAATGTGAGGTTTTCATACAGCAGCTTTACTTGACCAAATGACTCCCGAGTATACAAATGAAGAGCTTGTCACCTACACAGTTTAGCTCCTTTGGAAAGGTCTAGCTAGAGCTAGTTTATAATGAAAATAAGTACATTATAATGACAATGCCATATCTTGCAAGTGCATCGCAGAAAGCCGGACCAGCTGAAAAAAAACAAAATTAAATGAGGGGGAAAAAAAAAAGGCCACAAAGCTGTTTGGTGAAGCACTGGGAAGGTGTAATTCGGCGGCAGCAGCCCTTCTGGGAGACAGCGGAGAGGAGCAGCCTCGTTTCCTGCAGAGGCGCAGCCCCTCTCCGGTCGTGTTTCGGGTGTGTTGCCCCGCGGTGATGTCTGTGCTGCAGACGCAGACTGGCACAGCGGGGCTTCAGCAGCACGGCAGCCAGCAGTGATCTTGAAGCAGCCTGAAAGGAGTGATGGGGAGCCTGTTTCTGCAGGTAGCACACACCGGGGCGCGGCGGCTCCCGGTCCTCCGCCGAGCCATCGCCTTTGGGAACGCGGTCCCTGAATGAGGCTGGTCTGTGCCAACAAGCCGACCTGTAGTTAAGTGCTTAAGCAAGGGATTTTCAGAGCCAATCCCTTAAGCAGAAAACTATTTAAACTACCCTGGGACTAAATGCTGAGGAGCTTACCCTAAATTCGCCCAGGTGGAGGTTTCCGCTAATCCTGCTGGACCGCATCATCTAGTTCGTGCCGAGCCAGCAACACCAGCGCTGTGTAGTGCAGGTATTTCTGTCCAGGTGTCTCACCGATGGTATCTGCCACTGTTAGCCTGGGGTTATCCCACTTAAACCCCATTAGCTGCTCGGATAAGCCTTCCCCGTTGTTAATACCTATCGCTTTGAGACCTTTTGTGTGCTTTCTCTAGGTGCCCCAAAAACGGCAGTATTTTATGAAGGCGCTTTCTGACAACAGTTTTCATCTGTAGCCTATGCCCAGCCCAGCTGCTGGGGGACTGCATGGTCGGGATCCTTTAGTTTTGGAGCTGTGCTTCAGGTTGCTGGGCAGCTGATGCCAGGCTGTCCATTGACTGGGGTGTACCTGCAGTGCTTTGGCAGCCCTGGTTGCAATTTTGTCATGTCGGTGGTTTCCACCTGGAAGCTCAGAACACTCACGTGTTTGCTCCAGGGATGTTTTCTCCCTATTCTCTATCATAGCAAAAGAAAGCAGTGTCTCCTGGATGACATGCAGAGAGGGATTGATACGTAGCAGTCCCCTGTGGGTGGCTTTCAGCAGTAGCTATCCGTGAAATGGTGCAGGGCTTAGAGGGGATGATGGTAGTGATGGGATGTGCCAACCACCTCATGTTCACCCTCCCAAAGCAGTGCCCACAGAGCCTGGCTGCAAGAGTGGGGCTAAATTCTCACTGGTGAACATCCTCCCAATGCAAGAGCACAGCTGCAGAGCCTCTGGAAGGACTTCTTGAAACAGGAAGGAGAGCTCAGCCTTCCTCCCCACTGCTTTGCCCTCTCTCAATTTTTAGACTTTACATCTCATGCAGCACAGTCAGGTGTCCCCTGTGTTCAAGGCATGGGTCTGGGGATGATTCTCGGGAGGCAGAAGCTTCTTTCCATGAGGAGGAAGCCTGACACTGAAGATGGGTGCCCGTGGGCCACTGATAGTCCCTGCCACGACTCCAAGGAAGAGCACAAGACAAGGTCCTGGTGGCGAGGCCAGCACTGAGAGGCAGAGCAAGGGCAGGGCTGCAGGCAAGCAGCCAGAGCCCCCATAACTGGGAATAAAGACAGGAAGGGGCTGTGCCACAGGGCCTGGGGGGCCTGGGGAAGCCTGTCAGGGAGCAGCAGCTGCTTCTGCACCCCAGGGCACGGCTTGTCCTCTCCCGGCTGCGATTTCGCTGCCTCCACCAGCCCGCCTCTCCAGGCAACTGCCGATTACTCCTGTGCCTAAAGCTGGCCCCGGGAGCCGGGCTGGCAGGGAGCTGCTGGGCTCCTCAATGCTCCAGCTGGCTCCAGGGCCGTTGCAGCAGCTGAATGAGGAGGACGCAGTGCCCGGCATGTCCTAGTTCCCATCAGCTGGCCGGGGCAGAGCGTCCGCCCGTTACAAACAGGCGAGGGGAGCACGCCTTGCTCCAGCCCGTCCTCACCCCAGCCCATCTCATTCAGCATCACGAGAAGGAAAACTGGGGCAGGAGCTGCATGAGCCCCGTGGTGTGCTGCCGGGGTGGGGGTCCCCGCGCTGGCAGCAGCCCCGGTGAGGCAGCACATGGGGCCGGGGGCTGCCACGCTGTGGAAGCAGGAACAGGAGATGCTGCGCGGGGTTTTGAAGGCAAATGTGGGACCAGGGGTAGCTTGTTTCGGTTTATCCGTTCAAAATTGTTTATAGTAATCTAAAATGAGTCTCCTTAGACTTCTGGTTTGGAAAAAAAAAAGTATTTGAAGTGTCAGGACTCAAAAATTAGTGTGTGCTCATGCAAATCAACATTTTGTCCTACCCCTACTGGAAGGTTTGAGGTGCTTGAAACTCCTCTTTACCAGCTGTGCTACTGTCCCAGTGCAGGGTCTTTCTCAGGCTCTAATCTTAAAAGCCCATCTACTTCCATGTACTGGCAGCTATATCAGTAACCAGTGGATGGGTTTGCTGTCTGGGTCATGTATAAATACTTTACAAACCCATAATTCCTTCATTTAGGCCACATTTCATTCTGAAATACTTCTTCATGGCCTGGTCTGCAGACAAGGAGCTAGTCTTTGAGGAGACTGTCCTGGCAGATACCTCCTCCTCACTTATTTATGAACCACAGGAAACATTTGAATGAATAATGTTGCTAAATCCTAGATAAAAGTTGCTGAAGTCCCCCAGCTTTAATCAAGGAAGCATTGTTCACTGTCTGTAGATGAGATGGAAAACACAAAGTTCATCATCCCTTCCCCAAGCAGAGGTTGGCAGAGGCTTTTCAGTAATACAAAAAGTATTACCTCTGCCTGTACATCACCACCAGTTGGGGACATTGGCAACTTTTACCAAAAGTACAACATACCATGTTAAACCTTGACTGCTTCTGTGTTCAGACATAAACCTTATGCAACCTGTTATGAGCTAACAGAAGAATAAGTTGAAAAACAATTTTTATATGGCAGAGATTAGCAGAGAACATTTCACTGAATTTATCTCAAGATATAATTTGCTAACATCTTTTTCTTCCTTGTTCAAAATGTTCCCTGATAGTTATTTTTAGTAATAGCATATATGTTTCCTAGTAAGGCACTTTGCATTTAATAGTAATAAGAAATAACATTATCTACTTTTTATGATTGAAGATTAAGGAGTCTATTCTAATAGCTGTCAACACAAGGTCCTCTGGTACTATGTTTCTTAGCTTCCCTGTTGTAAAAGAACATGTCTATGTAGATATTATTAATTTATCATTGCACAAAACAAAGTTTATGAACACTTAATATTTAATGTGCTGTGAATTTAATAATAAAAAATTAAGACTCTACCTTACATCATTTTTTAACTACCTGATTTTTATTCTTCTCATTAGCTCTTTATGGCTCTATTCTGAGACTTTAAACCCCTGACTTGGGTTTGAAAGCATTTAGTTGTGTACACTGAAATGTAAATACTTAAATCTCTAACCTAGTTGGATGCAAGGACACCACCATGATGGTATTAAGCACCATGACATTGCGACCATGTGTGGAACAGAGGGATATAAATACAAAGCTCCACAAAAGTCAGTTGAGCCGCCCCAAGTTACTCGGTCTGAAGACCTGGGTCCTCTTGCTTGGTAACTACAGCAGATAGGCTTGCTGTTCCTTCCAAAAGCTCTGATGCTTTTTGCATTGATGCTTTGCCTGGCATTGATGCTAGGCACCCGTTGCAGCTTCTCCAAGGGCCTGTACTGCTTCTGTCTTTCTGAGCAGCTCCTTACATAAGCATGACTAAAAAGAAAAAAAAAAAAGACGTTTTCTATCACAATATTAACAGGTCTTATTTGTTATTTTGGCTTCAGCTTCCCACAGCACAACCTAATGGATCTCGTCATTATCTGGAATCGCTCTCCAGGTGCTTAGAATAAACAAAGCTGCTCAGGGTCTTAAACTGGGGAAAGCACATTTTGATGCCAGTGGCATCAGAACTGCGTGTCCCAGCCCCAGCTGAGGATCTGGCTCTGCTGTGTCTCAACACACATATGCATGTGGTATTTAATTTTGTTCCTACAGCATGATGCATTCTAGACTTCAAGCACTGAGCATCATTCATCTTCATTTCTTTTTTTTTTTTTCATTTGTATTATCTAGCCTCGCTGTTGAGGGTTTAGTTAGAAGAATAATTAATGTTCAGTTGATAATCTGAATCCCAACAGCTCATCCCAGACAATGTTTCTTGACAGCAAATTCCACACCACAGAGAGTAAGGGACAAATTTGCAAATGTCAGAAGATGAGGACTGCATGCAGAAATGTAGCCATATTTTGCCAGCACAGGCTGTCCTCTCTGCCCTGTGCCCCTAACATTCCCATCACACCATTCCCGAGACACAGACCCAGTTTGAGGTGATGGTATCCAAGCATTCGTGTATTTAGGAATGTATATAACCAGACATGCATTTAACTAGACATTTGTACATGCAATTGTCTGACCTGCACACCCAACATGTGTGTGCCTTGTGGGGTTTGCACATCCTGTAACCCAAAGTAGCTGAGCTCTTAAGTAGCTGCAGTGAAAACAGAGAAGAAGTCTTCATTTAAAAAAAAAATCTGGCAGTGATTTCACTTTTTTTTTTCTAAATGAGACAGAAAGCAAATGTTCTCCAACGAAAGATAAATGACAATGAGAGGTGGAATATTAATATGCCTGATTATGGGAAACAAGCAGGATGAGCCAGAAAGGAAACAAACAATGGAGCTCATGCCTTGCCAGGTGACAATCCCAAAGTAGAGAGCCACTGTCAGTGCTGCTCCTTCAGAGAGAAGGAGCAGCACTTTCCTCTCCTTCTTTCCTGCGAGAGGAAAGAAGAAATGGTACTGTCCATAAAGAAGACATTTAGAAAACCACTAGGAAAAGATTTGGAGTAGAAAAAAAGAGGTTGTTGGGAATGGAGGGAAAAAAAAAAAGAAAACCAGGGACTGATGAGCATTGCATGTCACCAGGCCTCCTTCAGAAGGACAAACAGAAGGAAGGCTCACACTTGCCATTGACAGCTCAGTTTGACACCCAGTGAGCATCAGCAGGTGCTTTTGTTGGTGGGATAGCACCCCCTGGACCACCACACTGCTTCTTCCTATGGAGAGGAGGAGACCTGCATGAGCTTGACCTTGCAGGAACCTGAACAGTACCTGCAGGTACTCAAGAGGAGATGAAGAATTTATGTCTATATTTTATGACCTAAGGCTTCACAGAGTACACTGGTGCTCCCCTGAGCTCCAAAAAAATGGTCACCAATTTAACCACTACCAGAAGGTGACACATGCTCATCAGGGAGACTTTTGGCATTAATGGCCAAAGTATCCCAATAGGTTGTTTCATAGCATTAAAACTGTGATTACGGTAGGAAATGTGGAAAAAGGCCAGCTCCCTTCTAGGCACAGTAATTTCTAGCTACTTCACTGGAAATGCCAGGTGTGAATAACTTCCAGACACTCACCACACCAAATGCTGTGGGTGGGATGGCAGCGTGGTGCTGGGAGTGGGCAGAGCGGTCATCCCTTTGCCTGTTCTCTCCTGCAAGACCCAGGGGTACCTCATTCCTCCTGAGATTCAACAGCTATCAGAGGAAGATGATTTCAGGGAAGGAATAAACACAGTGGCAACTGTGATGCTGGGAAGAGGACTGTAATCACCTGGTGATTACACAAGTCATCTGTTGCTGTGTCACACCACAGGTCCCCTCTCCCACTCCTCACTGTTACTCTGAGAAACTTGCGTTCAGTCTCTTCAAGAAGTGTCCTCACAGGTCAGAGCTGGTGTGAAAAGGGGTTTTCCTCTCACAGTCTGTCTGCTGCAAAAGCAAATGACTCAGTTCCTCCTTTCTCCTCCCTGGGAAACAGGGCAATCCCTCATACAGCTTGTCATTGGCCTGGTTGTTACAGGTGACTTTCAGCACAATACCCAGGGGACAGAACCATAAATACAAATACAAACCTCTAAGAGAGTAAACGACCTCCACCAAATATGAATGATGGCACCTTGACTTTTTTATGAGGAGTATCACTTATTCAAATAAATGCAAGTAACAGTGTTGTGTTTTTATTTTTGCACTCCTGCGGTTCCTGGAGTCTATTTCTGTTGCACTCAGTGACTGTGCTGCCTGCGACACAGAGTGACACTTGGCTCCAGAGCCTTCTCCACCCACCAAGGCCCAGACTATGCTTTATCAGCCAGGCTGGTTGTCTCTAACTGTGGCCAACTATCCCTCAAACCCAGGCTTGTCTCGCTTGATGCTTTACTGTTTCATAGTTCTGTGCAAAAAAGTATCTAACCCCCCTCCGAGGCAATAAACATTTTACAGATATAAAAAAATCTCCCACAAAAGTGTATTATAGGGACTAAGGACTGCTGAGTGTCCTCAGCAAGTGACTGCTCCTTGAAGATCTCACGATCAAAGTGCTACCGTATGAAATTTTGGAACACACGTGTGTAACTGTCTCCTACAAGTGTCTTTTGAAACTCAGGCTGGGTCCTTTAATCGCAGGGCTGGTGAAAGCTGCTTTGTAATTTGCAGAGGGTTTGTGTAATGAATGTACATATTTAGTGAGAGGTGATGAACCCTTCTTCACCTCCCATCCAATGAAGCATTAGCACCACCAGTTGGTCATCAACCCTGAATAACACCCAGTCCCAACTGCAATAATAGCACAAGAGCTTTGTTCAGGTTCTCAAGAGTGTTGTGCCATCCAGATATGTTATTTAGTTGGTCTGAGGCTGAGGTAAGTCCTGTTAAAATTGCAGGGGTGCATTTTTTTCCGGGCTTGTTGATAGTACCTGATCTGTTCCAGCTTGAAATTTAAAGCTCACTAATTAGGGAATCAGAAAACTGAAATGAGGAGCTCAGCTAAATCCCAGATCACTCAGCACAACCATATTTTTCAGTTCACTGGTGAAAGACTGAAGAGGATCCAGAGAAAACACTATTAGTGCTTTGGACTTCCCAAGTGTCCCGATCCAGTGCATCTAGATGTACTAATCTGCAGGGGGAAGTGGGGCAGACTTGGGTGCTGATTTTCAGTTCTTAGGTCAGCAAACTGGCTTGCAAAGCTGTTTCTGTATGGTACACAGCTAGACTGCCACGGGCATGCTTAAAGTCTTCATTCATACATACATCTGCAATGATGGGCAAGCCTTCAAAGACAGGTGTGTGCCCCTGGTTACTTGAAGGGTTTTTCTGCTCTTCTTTGCTATTATAGTTCCCATAAAATTCAAATGTTTTCCCTTTTCCTGGTTCTCTGCCTTCCTCTCCCCCCCCACCCCATGTTTGTCAAAGAGGTGTACGGGCATTTCACAGCACTTGCAGAGATTTCAAGTTTAATTCCTACTTCCACTAAAGCCCCTGGAATCACCCAGGGATTTCACAGGAACCTGAACTACCTTTGTACCAGCTTTACAGGTCTTTTCTATGGTGAGAGTGATCAAAGAAGTCTCAATGTGGAAGGGAATGAAGATTGCTGTGTCTGGACTGTTTCAACCACCACTTCACGAGTGTCTGAGATGGAGAAAGGGTTATAACCAAGACCACACTCTGCAGAGGATAACACCTCCTGAGAGAGGAAGCTGTTTGTCAGCCAAGTGCATACAAAGGAGATAAACTATGTGACAGAAATGCTAGCCATTACAACTAATAAAGTGATTACAGGCACCCTCACCACATTCTAACATTAATATCTGGCCCATGGCACCAGTTTGATTAGTACATGGTGGTGCTTTACTGCCTCTCATCCGACTCCATTCACATCACATCCTTGCTGTCCTGCCTGCTTGGGATGGCATCTGACAGTGGCATCCAAGGATGCAAAAGCTAATTCACTGTGGCAGGATTGTCAGTCTCAGAACCAGCATGTCCAACAAAAGGCAATGCCCTGGACATTTTGAGTTCGTTAGTATTTTTTAATTAATCTTGCTTTATAGGTGGGTGCAAGATCTCAGTGCTGACTGTGGCTTCCCCATGCTGCATCTTGTACAAGCACAGAGCAAGGGGCTGACCTTGCCAAGCAGTTTTGCACTCCAGGGTCTGCTGTCATGAGTCACTGGTGGGGTGGCATTGAGACATGGACACCAAACCCAGTCTCTCACCATCCCTCTGGAAGCCTGAGGGACCAAGACCTTGGTAGGCAAGACAGAGGAGAAAAGGAAAAAAGGACTTGGACCTCGCTTTTTCCCACTGGGAATATTCTGATATTCTTTGTGGCACTCTTCCCATGTGCTTTATGAATTACTCTCCTGGTTTATTCTTGATAGCCTTGTACAAACAAACATAATAAAAACATTTTTTCTTCCTGTTTCCTTTCGTGTTCCCCTCTCCTTTTGTCAAAATGAGCTCCAAACTGAGATATTCCCACAAGAACATATGTAAAAGTTGAATACAAGTAATCCATGATGTTGACTAAGAAACTGTCAGGGGTTAAAAATACAACAGATCTCAGAATGACTTTGTCCTGCTGCTGGCATGTGATGCTTACAGTGCAAGGAGCTTGACTTGTGAGTAAGAGCAGAACTCCTCACCTGAGCAAGCATTTTTGGTGTTCAAGCCCTGCCTTCTCAGGGTTGGAGGGGTTTTGTAAGATTTTTTTTCCCCCCCCTGTCAAGAGCTTATTGAAATTGAAAAATTATGCAGCCCATTGCTTGGTTGTTTCTCACAGGCTTTGCAGTGCTCAGAGAGTGTATCACTTTTGTACCCTGGTTCTCAGCTGCACAGGCTCTCTGAAGAGGCTGGGCAGTCCTCAGTGCCACGTAGCACTCAGAAGTGGCACTTAGACTGTAAATATTATATGCTGCTGTAAGAACATTTGAATGGTAATACTCAAGCAATTACTTTCCTTTCAAGATCATTAAACACAAATCTGACTTGTATTTTAATAGGACTGCCAATGTATTTAATGGGGGGCAGTAAAGGGTAGTTTTTTTCTAATGGATGAATGTTTATATTATTATCCACTCTGAGAGACCACATTAGGAGGAGACTGTATAACGCTCATGTGTTTTGCCTCAATCCTTTTCACAGAGTATTCAATTTTTTCTCAGTTCTGCATCTTGGAGTAAGATGGCAAAACTTCACCTACAATAAATTCCACCACCGTATTCTGATTATGAGACAAAAAAAGACCAAATACAATCGTGCCAAAGAGAATTTTGCAATTTGCATTTCCATCATGTCCGTTAAAATTGTAGAGAGAGCCAGTGTTCGGCAGGTTGAGTTTTGGCCAGTGACACCTGCTCTGCAGCCACAGGACAGGCATTGTAGGACTAAGCAGCACCAGCTTCTCCACACCACCTTGCAAACACACCTGGGCAATGCTTGGCAGCATCCCTCAGCAGTGTCTGTGGGTGTCACTGCCTCTACATCCCTTCCCATCTGGCTTAGGCTGACAAGAAGAGTGGACATCAGTGTGGGACATGCCATGGGTGGCTGGGTCTGCTCTGAAGTCAGAAACTGCTCTACCACAGCACAAACACACTCACCATCACTGCTGCCTCCACCAAGGGGCCCACTGGCTGGAAAGCAAAGTAGCTCTCTAGTGCCTTATCAACTTCATGAGCGATTTGGACAAATTTGTTCCTCACTACTTATTTCACACTAGCACACCACCTTCTTGCCATTGTGAAGTTAAATCACGTATTTTTACTTGAGATGGTGTAGCAGGAAATCAAAGTCAGTTTGAGCTGGTCCTCACCAGGTTGTGCATTTTGGGAGCTCAGGAAACAACGAACACTGCACTCTGTTTCCACTTTCCACTCACTCCTCAAAAGCAAAGGCCAGGCATGACCCTGCTACACTGCTGGTTAGGAGCTGGTAGTGTCTGGACAGGAGTTAGAATGACTGTTTTTTAATTCCTACTTGCACACATGCTGTAAAAACACCCCCTTCCCTGCTAACTTCAGTGAAGGATCTGCATATATTTCAGAGCAAACGTAGCACTGTAGATTGTATGGTCTTGTGACCTGTGCCCAAAATCTGGGAGCCAGGAACACATTTCTCTGTGGTCAGTGCTTCTGTATCAGTCTGATTTTAACCGTGGAAGTTTGTTGTTCAGAACAGCACCCAGCTGAGAACATGCACATGAACAACCTGCCTCTTCATTAAAGTGTTTCAGGTGTAAACCTGCTTGTTAGGTAGTTGTGGGCAGTAATTATTACAGGCTTAACAAGTAGAATTTAGTAGATGTTTATAGGTCTGCATTGTAAACATTGCAATAAAAATCATCTGGAAGGTGGCATTAAATCCAGAGATCATGCAAAGAAGGCCGGGAGTTAAAGAATAAAGCAAGGTGGAAGTTTTTTTATTACTTTGCATTTTAGTGGGCAAAAGTAAAAGCCAACAAGGAATTACTACGAGACCAAATTTATAATCCGGATATATTTTGCTAATAAATGGAGTGATAAGGGTGGAGGCCTCCAGTCATGAATGGTTTCTGCAAGTTGTAGGAAGAAATAATGAAGATTAATATTTTCATCTCCCCCTTCATCCAGGGGCACTGATATTGCACTGAGATGGCCCAACCCTGTTCTCTGCTTGGTGTGGCTCTGCTCCAGCAGCACCTGCTTGCCAAGAGCTTCTCCAGGGCTGGGTGAGGGCTTTACTGAAAATTCCCACCCTTAGAGGAGAAACACGGCACAGAGGAGGCAGCAAAGGCACTACAAAACTGCAGGGAGCCCATGTGTGGAGCCCAGTATGTATAACAGCTTATAAAAAAGTCAGGACGTGCTCAGTGGTGAGTGTGTTCCCAGAAATGTGTGGCTCTCCCACTCCTAAAGGGGGGGGTGCTCCAACCACTACAGCTGCCATGTTTGGGACTATTATTACGGAAAACTCTTGACATTTTCTGGGTTAAGGATGGAATTCATGGATAATTTAGTCCTTTTGCTTGCAGAAATAGTTTGATATGCTCTTTAAATAAGCATATAAAGAGACTGATGTGTGATGTTTGCAAGTTCAGATGTTCTGAAAAGTGACATTCCTGTATGGAAGAGAATAAAGCTTAAAAGGGGATATTATTTATAAAATCACCACCATGCACAGGCAGTGTTTATTTACCATTTAAATGCCTCATTTCTGTTCTGGCTGTCTGTGCTATAATTTGCACAGGCACTTAAACTTGAGTATAAATAAATGCAAAGAAGTAGTGTTTATGCAGAGTTAAGACGAGGAAATCAAGCGCTAAAAGATGGAGGCTACTCCTGCCTCATCAGATCAGCCATCTTACCCACCCCTGGCTTCTGTGGGGGCCCCTTCAGCGACAAGCAAGAAGCCATCCATGCTTGCATTTGAAGAGCCTGGTCAGAATATCAGTGCTGAAGACGTGGCTGAGATTTAATGAGCGGGCGCGCGGTGTGAGCCAAGCACCGCGGCATCTCATCGTTAGTGAAACGCAGGGAATGCGATGAGGCACCTCAGGTATCTTGCCAAGATCCTAGAGATGGGAAGTGTTTTCCCCTGGGCAAAGTGAGGCACGGACTCTGCTCCAGGATGAGGGCACCAGATGCCAGAGAACAACCTGAGGATGACAGGCTGCACTGGGGACGTTTGTCACTGTCCCCTGTGAGTGCTGGAGAGGGGGAAATCAAACTGCATCTCCTCCTTCAGCTCTGTGCCTGTCCCCCTCCTTCCCAAAATCTGTAAACAAGCACTTTGCTTCCACAGGTTTGACCCCCTGCCCTGTGCTTATGGACATGTTATGGGAGAAATGACATATTATACACACACATCCTCATGGGGACAGCACGGTGCAAGGACACACTGCCTCCTGTGGGTGGGGGCATTGGGGCAGGGCAGGCATGAATGCTCCCAGGGTGGAAAGGTACCTTGAGGTTCAACTGCTGAACTCACCACCATCAGATTCACACCAGTCTTGTGGTTGTGCTTCAGGAAAGAAATCTGAGGTAGGGTTTGATTAGAATATTAGCAGTATAAATCCCTCATGTGGTTGCCTTTAATTGTCTAGACAGAAGATTTGTTTCGGCAGAGGAAAGGAAGGCACCTATTGCTTACTGGGTCTATTAAAAGGGTGGAAAAGTCACATCTTTTTTTCATCATGTTACAGCAAACTCCTGCCTTGAGCTCCTGAGAGCAGGCAGCAGGAAGAGTGATGGGTGTAAGGAAAGGTTATGTTACGTACTTACCGTGTCTGCTCTGTTGCAGTCCATGGGGAAAGTGTCCTTGCTGAGTTCTTCCATAACTTCAGCCATGATGACTTTTACAGCACAGCTGCCTTTGACAAATTGTCAGGTGGGGCACAGACTCTCCAGCAAGCCCCTGAGAAGCCTCTTCACAATGACCAAGCATGTGTGGGGCAGAAGGAGCAAGCCTGGGAAAGGAGGTGTACCAAAATCTGGAATGGATAGTTCGGAGTCGTGGTCTCAGGAGATGTTTGTGTACTTGGGACAAGTCCTGTTTGGAAAGTCAAATCTTCCTTTGATTCTGTCTTAACTGCCTCAAAATGAGAAGCCTGTGACCAGTAAGATGTTCAGTGCCAAACTATATTGGAGGTAAAAGAGATGAGATGCTGTTTGGAGTCTGCTTTGGCTTCTGGATGGGATCAGGCAGTGGCAGTGCCATACTGCTGTTTGTGACTCTAACTCTCCTGAGGGCCATCCTTACTCTTCTTAAACCACTGTTCTCCACTGACACCACCGCAGCATTATCCAGCATGCATGTTGCCACTTCAAAAGCATTTTCTTATATCCTGCCTTCATTTTAGGGAAATCTAAGAACTAAGACATGCCCCAACGAGCTGCCGCATTTGCAAGGTATTTGAGAGGAAAAGGCAAGTTGTCCTTAATGACCGACAGGGAATATCAGCTTGTTGTTCCTCTCCTGCTTCCCTAACAGCTCTCCAGCTCTGCCCACAGCAGTGGGTTTGTTCTCAGTCATGCTCTGGCGTAGTAGCAGTCAGGTTTGGGAGCAGTCCCCCTGGTTACTGACAGAAGTGGTGCACAGCCTACTAACTTGGGTAGGAGGCCAATGTCACCCCTTCTGTGCACATGTGTGTCTGTGAGTGCCTTCTGAAAAGCACCAGGCACACATTAACACTGATAACTAAGAGGGCTATATTCCTTTGCTCCTGCTTGATAGGCAGCAGGCAGAGTGTGAACCACAGTATGTATCAATTAAGTGAAAAATAAATAATCGGAAGAAAGTAATATCTTTAACAGTGTATTCACTGGCACATACATATTTATTAGATAGCAAATAAAATGCTGTTCATATCATGTTTATGTGCATCATGAAGCCCTAAAGTAATTTGTGGTGTCATGGTTTAAACGATGGAAGTCAGATGCAGTAGCATTGCCATATTCTGCACTGATAAAGCTCTGCTGTTCAGTTTTTCTTTCTTTCACACCCTTGTTTCATTATTGCTGTGCATCCTGCATGGGAGACCAGGCTTTTCCAACCTAAGGGAATAAAATTCGTTTCTGAACGTTTTTCAGTCTGCAAGTTTTATTGCAACTTTATCCTAGTCGTGCCACCTTCAAAGACAAACCAAAGGGAGTCAGAGGGAGCAGGGCTTATTCAATGGAGTTGCAATATCTGGATGAGGTGAGTAAGGAAGCACAGCAAAAGCATGTGCTGTTTGCTGGATGTATGAGTAGCAAGGGGTCTGTCTTCTGAAACATGGTTAAATATGTAAACTCTGCCTAGGGAAAATGTTTATTTACCTAGATTGACAGCAATCAGGGTAAAAAGCACTCAAGATAAGTGGCTCTTTAGCCAGCTTTAATTTGTTGATGGATGGATTGATGGGAGGATGGTCAAAGAAATGACAACATTACTCTCTGTAATGGAGATATCCTGTCTGCTGGAGTTTGCAGTACCATTTGGTTTAATTATTCCTGATCCATCTATGAGCAAACTTTTCTCCCAGCGAGACAAGTTGTCATTCCTTTTCTTTAAATAGAAAAATAAGAAGGTAAAATCAAGAAAAATTAGAGCAAAGGATGATGGCATCTTCTGCCAAGAATTTATACGAAATCATCTGTATTGCTTAAAGACGGTTTACTGCATTAATTGAAATAGTTGTGCATTCTATTATGGAGTTTGTATGGGAACAGATGGCCCATTTCACAGATTAAACCTTGTCTTTCTACATTGCTTCAACAAAATAATAGTGAATGAACATTGCTATCGTAAGCGATCCCAAGTTCAAACCTTGTAGCATCAAAACAGGCTGGAGCACAACATGGATCAGGCTACTGGTCCTGCAGCTCAGAAAAAGCTGGGAAATGGGCTGTGGATTGGGACAGAATATGAATTTTTTGGTCTGTAGTGACAACAGTTTCTCAGGCTGTACAGCAGCAGTGATACGGTGGAGAGAGAGTCGCGTGTGAGGCTGTGGTCTGTTCTGCTGAGCACTCAGAGGTGACTGCTTGCAAAGCATCCCGAGAAATATCCTGCACTTACTGCAGAAGAAAAAGCTGCCAATCAGCAGTACAAACTGATGCCTCAGATTTTCTAATCTGGCTGAAATATGCTTGCTCCAGAACTAGAAATAAAAGAGCAAATACGAGCAGCTGCTTCCCTGGCCAGAGGGGTGGTTGTCCCCAGCATGACTGAGGGCAATCCATGGTAACACTTGTTTTCCAGGGGTGCATAGCCTGCAGTTTCTGAAGAATCAGTTCTCTTTTAGGCTTGGATTTCCAAAATTTGGGTTAACCCATATCAGTGTCACTACTAGAAACTGCATCTGCAGTGCAGCCTTTTTTTTTCTGTGGGCTGGCACGAGGGTGGGTGGCACGAAGGAGGGCTGCAGTGAAGAGCAGCTGCACGAGGAACGGGTGCTGGTGTCAGCTCACATCTTTGTAGAAGCCATCACCACGAGTAACCTGAGCGTGAGCTCTACGTGGGCCTCTCGGAGGAAAATTCATCATGGTGGGGGTGTGTGGGAGCTAAATCACTCTAAATCACTCAGCCTGGACCCGTTGAACATGTGGATCTGCCCACTGGTGTTTGATTTGCTAAGGGGGAGTCTGCCAGTCCCCCCTTTGCAGTGACATCAGGGTGTCACTGCACAGCCACAGACACCTGACAACAGCGCAGGAGCCACCGGCAGCCACGAACCACCACTCTGAGACCTACCGCCGATTGCAAACCCCTCTTGGCATCAGGATGGGGCTGGGAAGAAGCACTGGGTACCTCCAGAGGACCACAGGGCTCCATGGTGCTGTCCCTGCCGGGGCAGGAATAACCAGGAGCCCTTTGGCATCTCTTCTCGTGAGCGCAGCACCGCAGGGTGACCGCGGGCACGATCCTATCCAGCGCGCTTCTGCACGGCTTGGACCAGCCCCAACTACACGACAAGCACATATGCTGCTGCTGGAAATTTTATGTGGAAAAAAACTAGCCTAGATTGTAGTTTATAGTTCTTTTCAGCAGGGCTGCATGAAGCTAATGACACAGAAAGCCATTTGGGTTAAATTGTGAAACTGAAAGATGCAGCACCTGCTTTTATGCTTCACATGTTACTAAAAATACTTCTTCCTCTCTAAAATGCAACACAAATGACAACACAAAAGAAAACTCTACAGTGACATTGGTGACATTATTAAGGGGGGTTTCATCAGTGTCCCTGTGCACAGAAAGATGAAAACAAAGAGAGAAGAAACAGCAGACATCATTATGCCATTGTTTAAACCCTTGGTGCATCCATATCTGACATAATTCATTGCCCTACTGGTCTCTCACTGTAAAAAAAGAGGTAGTGATAAGTTTTAGACAAGAGAGATGAGAATATTCTGAAGTGTGGAAGAGCTTCTGTATGAGGAGAAATCAAATAGCATCTATTTATCCTGAAAAGAGACTCCTGAAGGAGAGAAACGTGGCCAAGAGTTGTGGAGGAGGCAAATCAAGACGTGAAGTGCTTTGACAGACAGATGTGAGAGAGGGCTTTAGAAACAAATGAAAGGGCTGAATTTAACAGAAATGTACCATTTCAGGGAAGGTATGGAAGTCAGATGAGGCCAATGGTTCCAATAAGGGGTTATGCTGACCCATTTGGGTGCAGCAGCCCTGGGGCTGCCAAGGACCACGTGGTGCAAAGGCCACCCAGCCTGGTTGCAGGTGGTGATCCCATTTGTGCCAGAGATCCTTGTCCCCAGCCCATGTCACCTCAGGAAACGGGTGTGGGTGGACACATGGAGGTTCTCCCCACCTGGCATGGTGAACCCAGGGGTAGCTGCCTTCAGGAGGGGCCATCACTACCTTTAAGGACCTTTTTTTTTTTTTGTGGGTGCAGCTCACACCCGATACAAACGCCACATTTATTGCTAAACATTTTCCTCTCCACTCTTCAAAATCGAGAAAAAAAGCCCTGACTCAAGGAAAAATTTTTTTACCAGTGAGAAGGGAGCATTGCCAGAGAGTATGAACCCCTGTAGAGATTTTACTTTTGCTATTGATTTTATGCGTGAGATGCTTAGGTACTCTGATAATATCTGACAGTATAAGAAGCCAGAGAGAGAACAGAAAGGCTAATACAGTAGCAATGTCACCAGAATAACTCGTAAATTTTTGGGAAATTGTGGGTTTAAATCTGACTGAAATACCTCATTGTTTATGAAGAGGAGAAGTGTTTTGACCAAAGAAAAAAAAATCATCGTCCCCCCCCGAGGAGCTTTAATTTTTTTGTTGTTATTTTTTGTGAAAAGGACATGGAAGGTAAAATGGGATGTTTTAGAGAGCTATAAATGCCTTAGAAAAGTAAAAAATGTAAATGGCAGAAACGTGAGTGGTGAACTGGGGCATTAATGGTGAAGGTACATCCCTACCCTACCTTGCTAACAGCGTGATATGTAACTTATGTGGCATTGGTACTATGGCACTTACTCGAGTGTTAAAAACCCTCACTGAAAACATGGTTTTTAAGTAAAGAGACCCCTGAATAACATAACTGCTCCTCTGGGACAACACAGACCAGAAGACATAGGGATGGGGGACAATGCACCCTCATGTCCTCTGGAGCTTCAGAAGATGTGCAGCCAGACCTACCCTTCCAACAAAATGCTGCTTTTCCAAGCCAGGCTGCTCTCTAAAGGCATCCACCCACCTTAAACAAAACCTGCAGCCAAATGTTTCCTAGAAAAAAATGGTCTTTTCAAGGGTAAATTGCTTTTAAAAGCAAATAGAATTTTACCTGGAAGTCTGGCTGTAGTTTGGGTGCTCCCTGGGTTTGGTTGTCATCATATCAAGGGTCTTCAACATAAAACATCAGGCTAATGCATGTTAAAACTGCAGGTCTGGACAGCTGAGCTCTGGAGAACAACGGGCAGAAGTTGAAACACGATCCCACCCTTCGTGTTTCCAGCTCTTTAATGCTTCAAAAGGGGCAAGGTTTTAGGGCTTGCCTTTCTGGGCAGCCCATTCCTCCTCACGTATGGTCAAAAGAGCCTGGCCCTCATGCTGGGCTTTGCACCAGTGGCCTGGCCCTATAAAAAAAGGAGGTGTGGTTTCTGACCTGTCTGGACTGTCTCTGCATCAAATCTGTCTCCAGATGTGCTTAGTTTTGGGCATTTGAATTATGTGTCAGAAATATTCATTCCTTAAAAAAAAAGGACTAGTTTTCCATACAGTTACTTGAGAGTTGTATGTCAGGAGACTAAAATATCTTTCATTTCAGTTCATTTAGTCCAGCAAGTCTCCCCACTGTAACTGTAACCCACCCTGCTGTCAGGGAATGTACTAGAGCTACCACAGAGCTAGAGAACCAAAAAATATACATTTGAAGTGACAGCATGAAAAAAGTGAATGGGGGTGAAATATAATTAGCTAAGGCAAGGACAAGTAGGTAAGTCTCCACAGTCATAATTTATGTGGGATATTGTTATAGTTATTACCATGCAATTTAACAGGAATACACCAGAGCAATTTTCATATCTTAAAACACGCAGATGCACTCACATATATATGAGAAAAGTCTCAGAACTCAAATCATCCAAAATAATCAAGAAAGTTATTATCATAAACAGCCACAATTAACACAGGGATCGCAAGGGATGAGTCTCAGTTTCTGATAATCTTAAGAGAAAATGAAAGCATTATTAAAACTTTAGTGCAGAAATGGTAGCTACATTCACATCTCTCTGCACACAGGAGCACTCTGTCATCTCTGCCAGTCACTATTCTACTGCTCCTTTGCCAGTCCCAGACCCAGCAAATTGTGCAGATTTGAGATTTTCCCAAACCATTAGAGGACACACGAGGTAATGAAAAATATTCAGACTGACCTTGCCAGTTTGATTTTTTTTTTTTTTTAACAAAAGAGTAGTCCTCAATTACTAAAGAGGAGAAGGAGGAGGTATGGACACTATTGGTACAAGCTTCTGGGGATTTAAAGTTGCAAAGTGCTTTATGACAGCCTGTGCTTCCATCCATAATTCACAGGCTTCCTTCTAATGTTGCTGTCAATACAGGATTGCTCTTATCAGCTGCATAAATTATTTCTACCAGCAACACAGAATCAAAGAATGGTTTGGGTAGGAAGGGACACTTAAGGTCATTTAGTCCAACCCCCTTGCTACGAGCAGGGACATCTTCAACTAGACTGCGTTCCTCATCAGAGACCCCTCCAACCTGACCTTCAATGTTCCCAGGGATGGGGCATCTCTCCCATCTCTGGGCAATCTGTGGCCAGCGTTTAACCACCCTCATTGTAAAAAGTTTCTTCCTGACATCTAGTCTAAATGTATCTTCTTTTGGTTTAAACCATTACCCCTTGTCCTACCCCAACAGGCCCTGCTCAAAAAATTTGTCCCCATCTTTCTTATAAGCATCGAAGGGCCACAGTAAAGTCTCCCCAGAGCCTTCTCTTCTCCAGGCTGAACAACCCTCAACTATCTCATCTTGTCTTCATAGGAGAGGTGCTCCAGCTTTCTGGGCTGTGAGAGCCCACTGCCATATCATGTCCAGCTTTTCATCCACCAGCACTGTCAAGGCTTTCTCCACAGGGTTGCTCTTAGTCTGTTCATTCCCCAGCCTCTATTGATATCAGGATTTGCCCTGACCTAGGTGCAGAGCCTTAAACTTGGCTTTGTTAAACCCCTTTAAGTTCCCACGGTCCACTTTGTGAGTTTGTTCAGGTCCCTTTGGATGGCATCCTGTCCCTCAGGTGTGTCATCTGCACCACTCAGCTTGGTGACATCTGCGAACTTGCTGAGGGTGCACTCAATCCCTCTGTGCCACTGAAGAAGATATTAAACAATATTAAACAATACTGGTCCCCAAAACAGACCCCTGGGGAACACTGCTTGTCACCCATCTCCATCTGGATGCTGCACCATTGATCACTACCCTCTGGATGCAACCATCCAGCCAAATCTTCACCCACTGAACAGTCTGCTCATCAAATCCATATCTCTCCAGTTTAGCAAGAAGGATGTTGTGGGGGCCCATGTCAAAGGCCTTACTGAAGTTCAGAGAGATGACATCTGTGGCCCTTCCCTTGTCCACTGATGTAGTCCCTCCCTCATAGAAGGCCACCAGGTTGGTTAGGCAGGACTTGCCTTTCTGGTTGTCTTAATTCACCTCCCTGTTCTCCATGAGACAGAGAGAAGCAGAGCTTCTAGGAGGATCTGTTCCATGATCTTCCCAGGCAGAGAGGTGAGGCTGACAGGTCAGTAGTTCTCAGGATCCTCCTTTCTTCCTCTTTTGAAAATGAGTACAAAGTTTCCCTTTTTCAGCCACCAGGGACCTCACCTGACTGTGCCACCATTCCAACAAAAGGAGACATTCGTCATTTTAATTCACACTTAAATTGCTGAGGATTATCCACTGTCCATTAGATTTCAACAATACCCAAACGTAAGCAGTTCTAATCATATGCTAAAATACAATAACCACCAACTCTCACAACCGTCTGCAAAAATCAATCACTCCCACACCGATCAAGTTTCTGTCTCTCTCAGAAGTTTTTTTTCTCTTCTTTTCCTGTAGTTATGTGTGCCCAGTTGATTTCAACTTAATATGCATCCAACCCGTGACTCCTCACAGCTGCCTACTTATACCTTGTGTGTATATGTGTTTCAATCCAGTAGATATGGTTTAGAAACAGTTGCTCTTGTCTTGGGGCATGAGGATAGGCTGGAAGAGCTCCAGAGGTTTATTGTTGTCTTTAAAAATCTGTTCCTCAAGCTAAAAAATGTTGTCCCAGCTTTGGAACTGGAGCATGCACTTAAGAAGGAGGGATAAAGTACTCCAGCCGTCAGCACCACTTCTGGGATTTCTGGATCACAAAATCATTCTCCATCTATTTGCCATATACTTAAATAAGAACAAAATGAATCTCCAGATAATGCAATTTATTGGTTTTACCTTTTTCATTTTGAGGCTCCAGGTGAGCTGGGACCTTCTCTGAGCCAGACCAGTTAGCCCTGTTAGACCAAGTCTGTGCTCCCAGCAAATAACTCTCTGCAGTTAAAGCAAGAGACCCATAAAACTCTTACAAATTAAGGCTTATGCAAGATTGCTAAGGTCAAAATTTTAGATCTATCAAAGAAAGCCCATTATGTTATTCCAGGGTTGCGTTTTTTGCATCATTTTTTTTCCTGATACTGCCAGTCCATGTCTGTAAAAATCTTCTTTCCTCTCTTTGCTGAATCATGCCTGGAATCCATATTAGAAGTCAAGTGTGAAAAAAGGAGGGGAAGCTGTGCTACAGGCAGCTGTTGTTGCCAATGCCCTTTCCTTTCCTGAAATAAAAGTCACACAAAAACTTAAAACCTTGCTGGGCCTCTACTCCTTACTGTCAACATTACCTCCCTTCAGATCTGTAAAAGGGCAAATCTTTTCCTAGCAACAGCATTAACCCATTCACAGGGATTTGAAAATAGGCTTTCTGTCTTTCCTATAGCTGGCAACACCTTGTGCTGTTCCTGCATGCCCGTGGCTTAGAGGGTTGCAACCTCTCTTTAGCATCAGGAACTGTTTCACAGGAACTCCAAAAAGAGCAGAGAAACAGTAAAGCTTGATGCCTATCAGGGCATTTGTTCTGCTCTAATCAAGGCACCAAATATCAGAGCAAGGGAAGGGCAGTCGATAGCACTGAGAGGCAAATGTTACAAATACACAGCTACAGCAGAAACTTTTATAATCCAGTATTGATTTGAATATGTGGGAATTTTCTGATACAATCTCAAGTCAATAATTAGGCTGCTCACTGACAAGACACTTACTCTTGTCTCAATAAAGAGCCATGATCAGGCTCCTTAGTCATTGTGCAATGCTCCTCATATAGGAAGGAAGACAGGTAAGTATAACCACATAAAAGGTCTACAGTTCATTTCATATATATAAAAATAGATACAGAGATAGACATATTTTGTAGCAGCACCTAAAATATTTCATGTATGTATTTTTCTAGCTTCTGGACTAAATCAAACTTTATTCCTTTTTCACAAACCACCAACTCAATAATCTTATTTCCCATCATTACTGTAAGGTACCAACACATTTGTCTGCATCTCCTAACAGACTTTGGATAAGGAACTAAAGCCAATGTTCAGCAGCACTATTTCCCTCTCTCATTAGCAATGCACAAAACACATTTTCAGATAATTGGGTTTCAGGAGCCACATGTTCCCGTCTCCAGTGGAACTGAACTAACTTCATCACACATGCTGATGAAGAATTGTGGCTGTACCTGGCCTGACAAAGGCCTGACCAGGTGCTCCCCTGTGCTGGTAAGCAGTGAAGATGACTCCTAACTACAGTCTTTAAATTTTTTTACATTGTTATAGCCTCCAAACTGTGGTAGACTCATCCCTTGTCATCCCTGAGGTCCTAATAAATAGTCCTCATGCACTCCAGGAAAATACCAAATGGGAACATACATGAATCTGTCAGTTTTATATGACATGGACCTTGATGGAAACTCCTTATTTCTCTGCCCTGTCACCTCCTGTCCCAGGCTCTAGATGATGATGGGAGTTTGCAAGACATATGCAAGGCATATGTCTGACTGTGGTCCATTGGTCTAAAGTTGGGGCTATTCAGTTTTGCATCCTTAACAATGTTAAGAGTGGTTTGTTGAAATCCTATCTATCTCTGGAGAGGGACCTACACACAAAAAAATGCACCATAACAACCACAGACTGCTGGTAGCTCAGCTCCAAATCTGAACTTTGTGATGGGTCCCTCACTACAGAGACAACACATAACACTGTTAGGCTGCACTAAAAAACCCCAAGGAATTCAGATTACAAAACTCAAAAAATGCTTTCTTTTTTGTTGTACAGGTGCAAAAATGTGATACCTGTGTGTACAAATGGCAGGCAATTCCAAAAAGGAGTGGATGCCATTTAAAACACATAACTCTAGACCAGCTGGTAATCTGAGTGTTTTATCGTAATGCTACTAATATTTTGTGAGCTACTAAAGCATCTGGAATCCACTGACACGTCTCATTCAAGACAAGGGTAAAACCTAAAGGTGAATATTTGGTGATATGTCAATGCTGAAATGAAATGAAGAATAGAAACCCTGTGTGATTTTTGCAATATTTCATATCAAGTAGAAGGCATTTTATCAAAACTGTTCGCAAGAGTTCCTCATTCAGAAATTATCAAAGAAAATCTCCAGAAACCTGACCACAGTGGCTCTCCAAAGGTGTTCTTATTTTTTCCAAAAGGAAGCAAGATACAGAAACTTGTAATCTGCCCCTAAACCTATGATCTCCTTGCCAGCAGATGATGTGGATTTGGATAGGGGAGACTGGACAAGCACTTGAGAGAGATTTACTGAGGGCACTTAAACAGACAAATTGCATTAGACTCAGGCAAGCTCTTGAATCAGACCCAGCCTGAGACTAGGAGAGTATTACTGTATGTAAACATCATAGATGCATGCCTTATTCTCACTCGACCCGAGGCACTTGCTATGGCCACTGCTGGAGACAGGATGCTGAGATATGCCTTCCTCTGAGCCCTTATGGTTATTCTTGTGTTCCAGTGAAGTCACAGTAAAAGTCCTGTTGGCAGGAAAAGCTGTATTGGCTTCATGTTGGCTTCATGTTGGCATGAAGCATGTGTTTAGCTGTCCATCTTTTTTTTTTAGTTGTTTTTGTTTTTTTTTTTTTAAATATATTTTCTAGTGCTTCAGTTATCTCTAAAATCTATACCTACAAAGTAATTAATTCCTAGCAATACATAAATGTTTTTTTCTGCTGGATTTTACATGGAGTACGTCTCAGGGGTTTTAGTCAGCCTGAAGGTGAGATGACTTTCCTTATTCTTCTGTGATACACCTGAGAAAGTGGTGACACATCCAGAGCAATTTCTCTGCCTTGCAGTTCTTTCCACATATGCATCATCCTCCCTTATTTTTTTATTACTTATTATATTTCTGTGTGTCACTACTATGAAGTTATATAAGGTGATTAATGCTCTATGACTGTGCAATGATTTCGTTTGATTTGTGAAAAAATAATTAGAGAAGAAAGAAACCGCCCTTAGAAAAAAAACCATGAGAGCAGATGGAACGGTATGTCTTGGGCGTGGGAATGGCTGCACAGTAGTCTTTGGGAAACAAACACTCAGGGATTTTGCTCCCCTGCTCTGCTTGCTCAGTGATGAGCTCAGTGACCAGCACTCTCTTCTTAATCATCGTAAAAGTTTAGGGGAGAAATTCATGAGGGAAATTTGCCCTTCGCCGGCAGATTCATCTGAGTTAAGCTTCTCTAAAACTTTTGACTGGCCAGGGAAGTCCTTCCCCATAGCTTTAGTGTTTATCAGAGGGTTTGGTTCGATTTCAGAGGACAAATCATCTTACTGGCATCTCCACACCCAGGTGGGAGTGAATACAGACCAACCTCTGCCAAAATAATAACAACAATAATGAGAGATGTGTTGACTTGTACTCAGCCACTTCCTCCACTAATGACGCAGGAAGCAAAGGGGAAATTTTCATAAGACAAAAGCAACACAATGCCATCTATTAGCACTTACTGCTGTCACCTTGCAGTAGGGGCTTCATACTTTAGTGGATTTAGGACTGTACACCTTGCCACAGACCTCAATGTCCTTTTAACCTTTTCTGTGGGACGTGGAGCAGCAGTGGTTAAGTGCAGGAGGCTGTTAGGTTGTGTGACTCTCACTGTCCAAAAAGCTGTACAGGGACCTGAGTTTAAACATAAGGAATTACTTAATTCAACATATTGTCACATCAGCCATATAGAACCAGAACCATGCAGTTCTGAAAGCCATCACTAAAGTATTTCTGTCTAACCTGGGAACTTGTTTTTCGGCTGAAACAGGATTAAAAGAGAAAGACCCCGTCAGTATGGTGGGGGCTATACATTTAAAGGTTCTCATTCACTCTTGTGTTTCACTACTGAAGCTTAATTTTGCTATAGCATCGAGTTGGTTCCATCTGGAAACACCCCCCCCCCCTTCAAAAAGAAAAAAATAAAATCCATAAAAAATGAAGAAGCATTAGGAGATATACTTTGGGTCTAATTCTACTCTCCAGCAAAGCCAGGGTGTGCAGAAGGTGATTGCTTTCAGTCTTAGAAGCACCTGCTAGCTCACAATCCAAATGAGCTATAGTGGTTTGTTTAATCAGAATTAATGAGAGTTTTAAGTCTTGGGGAAAAAAATCTCAGGATAATCAAGTCTGAGATTTCTCTGTTTACCTTCCCTGAAGTCTTCTCCCAATGTTAAAATCAATATGTGATAAAATCAATTTTGTGATATCAAAAAAAATGGGGAATTTCAGAAGCTTCTCAGCATTTGATGGTAGACAGAACCAGACTGGACACAAATCTAGTATTGATTAACTGTTATTTTGATATATTATTTATATTTAAAATGTATACTTGATTAGATGGCTAGTTGTGGCAGAGATCACAGGGAGATCTTATGTTTCTTTCTTTATTGGGAAGAAAGTATGTTGTCAAAATCTTATTTATTTCTGAAAAATGAATTGGGACAGAGTAAGCAGTGCCAGGGATGAGTAACCAGTGCCAGGTTAGCCATGCTTCACTGAATTGCAAGGGATGGGAAGCTCAGTGCCATAGCAGCTCATCAGCCCAGACCCACCCTCTGCCTGGCACAGTGTCTGGTCACTGTGGATTCCTGCTGTGCTGCTTTTCACCACCTCAGATGGCCACTTCAGTCAAGTTTATATCAACTGTTTCTGGCTTTTTGAGGTAGGTGTCTCCTTGCTCCTCTTACAAAAGAGCTTTGGTTGTGCCTGTGACACGAGCAGTAATTCAGACTGGCAAAGGCTATTCAGTTCCATCAGACGTACTGATGAGTTTTCACAACGATGGCTTCGGCAAATTTCCTAACTATATGTTTCTTCTTGCTTGGGAGATTGTTGGCCAGGAGTTCACAAGTGAGCAGGGCACTCTTTTCCAGGAGAAAAGGAGGTCTGTTCATTGCCCAGGTAGAAATTCAGATGTTGGAGGGGTGTTTGAATCAGGCCTGGCGATGCAGGCACAATTAGCGGACGTTGCACCTGCCAAACCTGCAGCAGATATTAATGTTGCTTAGAAAAAAGGGTCACGAACAGAGATGTCAGACCCTGAAACTCCTAAGGAAATTATGCTGTCAGCAAAAGGCCAGGCAGACCCCCGAGACGGGAGAACACGCCAGGAGGTTCCTTTTGCTGGGAATGCAGAGTTTTCCCTGTGGGGAATGGGGGTTGGCAGCTGCACACCTGCTTCCTCTGCAGCTTCCCAAGTGCCTCCCCAGATGGGAGCGTTTGCTGGAGATGGCCCACGCTGCTCTGAGCAGTTTCCTGAGCCCTGTGGCTGCTGTCAGAGGAGGAAACAGTATGTGAAACATGGCATCATTTCATTTCACTAAAAGGAGGCAGACAACACAATGGATAAAATAATGTTCACATGTGGCTCAGCACTGGTGCCTAAAAGCACTATATGAATACAGTGGACCAGCAATAAGCACAAAGAGAGCAGGTTTTAAATGCTTCTAAATTACACTGCAACAGTGTTTCTCCCAGTTTTCACAGTCTCCACCACCATGACACATAAGTATTTGATGTAGGGCCTTGCTCCACATACCTTCTTGTTCTTGAATCAGTTGGGCTGTTCTGCACTTCAGGCTTTCTCCTTCCACTTGGACACTGGAGGACTCATTTTGCTTTTTTGTTAAAAAGCAAAAGAGCTTTGTTGAAACTTCACCCATGGAAGGCCACAGGACGGGATGGAAGTGGAGCCACAAGCTTTGCCGTGCCGGGTTTCAGAGACCTGGCCCCGTTAAACACCCTCACACACCTGTGGGCTCTGTTTGGAGTGCTCAGTGAGAGTGAGGGATCTCAGAAGGGGATCTGGCCCTCCAGGCCCCCTGTACTGCCCTATGGTCAGGGTGCTGCACAACGCAGTGTGGAGGCAGAGCCTGGGGAAAGGTGTTTCCTCTCCTGCTTGCCCCTCTTGCTGGCCAGCTGCCTTGTTTGGGGCAGCATGCAGGCAAAACTTGCCTGGGATCCAGTGCCAGGAAACTTCTCCTTCAAACAAGAACCATAAGGGAGGCCAGGGAACACTCTTACTTTCAAAAATGGTACGAGGGGATGATGGAGCTGTGACAATTATTCAGTCACAAACCAATTAGAGCAACTCACCAGAATGCGAGGACTTGGCAGACCAAGTGTCTTTGAAGTTAAATCCTGAAAAAGTCCACTCCAAACCAGATAAACTATCCCAGGAACAAGACCAATGTCCAGGTCTCCTCCAGGATTCCAGTGAACACTGTAGATGGTAGTGCCACTAACGCTTTCTTTTTCTCTTTGAACTTTCCAGAATGTGACTCAAGGGGTCAAATCCAGTATAAACATCTCCTGGTCTGCAACATGGAAATGAGCTAGACTGGTTGGTAACATATGAAACTAAGAGCTCACTCTTTCCTCCTGCTCCCACAACCTCTTCTCCCACCTTGTTTCCTAGAAATATTTATTTGTATTCTGAGACTGTCACTGTAGAAGTCGCACTGGGAGTTCACCTGGAGTGCCCAAACTTCAGCAAGCTTCTTGCAGCAGCATAAAAACATCAATATTTGTACTGAGAGAGAGAAAAAAAACCTGCCATACCTTTAAAAAACCTCATTGCTCTCCTGTGGACCTAAGGTGAGCAAAGAGAAACCTGGAAGTTTTTCCTGCAGTGAGACAGGGAGTGAGCTGTGTATCGACAGGACATCTTAATACAGTTACAAAATTAAGTGAAGGGCACCAAAAGGGAGATGTTCTGTCACCTAGTCACTTCTCCTCTCGTGAAGCCACACATAACACAAAGTTAATTAAAGCCTCTATTCTGAGAGAAAGGAATGTTCCATTTGGTAAATTTAGAAACAGCTGGTTAGTTTTATCCATTACTTTTGTGCTAACATCAGTTGAGCTCATTCAACTCTCTCTTTTTATGAAGCTGTCCTTCCTATGCTACCTGATAGCTACTAATTGCTGCAACTACATTTCTGAATTGCAAATTTTCTGCACTGATAAAAACTTTGATTGCCTGTCAGCTACACATAAGGAAAAGATCACCAGTGCTAAATGAGGTGTTCCACGCTTGGATAATAATGCCTAATGAATTATTCAAAAAAGAATGCTTGAATGAAGCAAACAATTTGAAGGGTTACTAGCAGCCGTAACAGTTCAACAGCCAAAAGAACAAAAGTATCATCCTGAAAATTACACTAATGATTAAAAAATGCGTATTAATTCTACATTTGGAGAAAAAAGAAATGCCAATCTGATTTTAAAGGTTAATCATTATTTTTTCACTAATGCTCTAATCTCTGGGAAAAACACCCTTTACCAATATTTTGGGACATATAATATTATGACATAACATATTTATATAATTTTCCAGGCATTAACCCTCTCTGCAAATTTCAAATTTCACTGGGAAAGAACTGAAAGCCTGGTTTGAAAGCTGTTCCTGTCCACAAGGTTCTTTCCATTGCTTTAAATGAACCTCGGATCAGGCCCAGCTTCCAGCACAGCAGCATCACACTGGTTGCCTTGGGGTCAAGCACCATCAAAGGTGCTCTCAAGAGAGCCACTGCTGAGCCTCAACCACACCAAAACACAGTCCAGAGTGTCTAAATTACTCCAGACTGGCTTTGGTGTGGTGAGGCCAGAATCTGGCTCTCACTGTTCACTCAATGAAAGATTTGCTAAATGGAAAAATGGGTGATGGAAACCAGACCCACACATACAAACTGTAATAAATGTAACTCTTTCCAGCCCAGATTTGATTGTACCTTTAAAAAAAAATGGGTGGCTAGTAGGGAAAGAAATATTTTCCCTGACTGCTCCTGGCTAAAGGGAGAAGGATAAAAGAAAAAGAGATCCTTAATAAACCATGAGAATTTCATGTATGTCCAACACTGACACATTTTCAGCTTTCATAAAAATATATTTCCAGGACCAAAAGTGATAATTTATTATGACAGACTCTCTCTGGTTGCCAAAAAGACAAGAAAAATCCGAGAACTAAATCCTGAAGAACATCTCCTGTAAAATATTAGCATTACATGAAATACATGAAAAATAACAGCACAATGGCAGTGACACGTTTGTCTGCTTTGCTGCTAAAACACTCCTGGTTGTTGTGTTTGGAAGTGAGCTAACAGAGACACACTGTTACAGCAGAGAGGTCTCCCAGTGATAGCACAGCGTTGACTACACTAAGGAAGGGTTTGTGAAATAGCATTTATTAAAATGAAACCCAGTCAACCACTTAGCTACCTCTGTTGCAATTTTACAGCTATAAAGCCTTTGGTATTAGACACCAATTAGTGATTTTGTTATAAAGATGTTCAATGTCAAGATAACACTTCTTCTCATTTCTGGCAGTGACACTGAATGGTGGATAGAAGAAATGACTTCAGGAAAGCTTAGCTGACCATCTGCTTAGGCCTGCTCACTCACTGATGATTAATCCTTTCCCTCGAGGACAATGTCTCCATGTGTTTCTCTTGCTGTCTTTTTAATGTCACAAAAAGAGGTTGATAAACACATTCAAGTCACAATTAAAAAACATTTTAACTGACCAGTTGCCACTGATGATATTATTAGACAGTTTTAGTCACTGTTGTAACAATGTGTTTAGTGGTGTTGATGTGAAGTGGAGATGAAGTTTCTTTAATGTGCCTCCTACCTATTTTTACATTTAGGTGACATTTAAATGTTTACCTTGATGCAAACAAACAGTCTGCAAGGAGCACGGGGAGAGGGTAATTTTTTACCCTACACAAGCAAAATTGGAAAGAATACCTGGAGGACTGCAAGGCGACTGCTGTCCTTTGCCTGGGATGGGGGAGGAGGAGGAAGAGGAGTAGCAAAAGACCCATCAGAGATTTTAGACAGATTGTAGCAATTGCTTCTAGACCCGTATGTGCTTCTGCCAAACGCACAAGTGATTGATTTCCAGTTTTCTCTCAACAGGTCAGAGCTCAGTGGTGGGTTCACGGGCCCACTCAGGAGTCACAGGTGTGCAGGGATGTCCTGCTGGTGACGTGGAAGGTGTCACAGCAATGAACAGAGCAGTGTGGGCTCCTACCTGCCCTCTTTTCTCTCATGGATGACAGTAAGAATTTTGCTCTGTGTGGGAGCTCACTGCTACAGACCTGTCCTGAGGGAAGAGGTGACTAGTGAGGGAATAATTGCTGGCAGATGAGAGGACCAGCTTTCTTGAGGGCTGGCTGTCCCAGAGCTCTGCACCTCTGGCCATAAGACTACTTTCTATTTGTATTCTCAAATATGGATTTTGGGAGGGGCAATTTCCAGTGCTCAGGGCCTGACCTTTCATGATCTCCACCCCAGCCTTTTACTGTGTGGCATACTTTTGTTCCTCCAATGGATGTGCACATGCAACCAACAGAATCACATTTCTTGGCAGTCCCACGGTGGAAGCACTGGGACTCCTAAGTAGCTTGGATGACTTATTTATCACCTACCCAATTTGAAGCAACAGTTGATGTTGATTTGTTTGCAACTGATTTCAAATATTGTCCTGCATCTATTACAGCAGTGGTTTCAAACTCCTTATTCACATCACTATATTTACTTCCATTCCAGTCTCACACAGACTATATCAAGCCCCATCTGAAAAAATACGTTGAGCATTTGATAAATCAGACATCAAGTATCCTTAAAGGAAGCATAGCATCTAAGGATCTGAATATATTTTATTCTTGTGAAGGCATCACGGGGGGCATTGACTTCACAATCTTTGTGATTAGAGTGTCTCCACTCTGCTTTTCAGAGCTTCCTTTAGTTTTTATGGATCTATATCTACAACATTGTCTTTCATTGGATTAAGGGACTTAAACTGCTCTACAGACCTTAGAAATTAATGTAAGATATGACACAATAGGAATCCAATAAGTTATGAAAGAGGACATAGAAAGGAGAGACTTGTTGAAGGTAGATTTGACTTCTGATTTTATCCCTCATGAAAATGGATTTTCAAAAGCCCTGGGGTAACTTGGAAAACCAAGTGTCACTGACTTTTAATCAATTAGACATATTTTTGAAATCCATGCAGATAAGGAGTAAGCAAGTTTACAGTCCAGTCCAACCTGTGGTGAAGTGGTTGGAAAAGTGAAAGACAGTTCCAGTACTTAATTAGATTCCCTGTAAGCATTGCAAAAAAACTCCCAAATAAACAAACAAAAAAACCCCAAAACAACAACAACAAAAAACACAACCCAAAAAAAAGGAAAAAAAGGTGCTTTATATAAGGAAAAGTTTACCAGTTCATGAGCAGCATCTCATGGGATGAGAGCAAAGGCACAGATATGGAAAGAGAAGACAAGCAGGACGTCATAAGTCACATCACTTGTGGATGGACCTTGGTGTGAAATAGAGGGGATTCAATGGAGGAATATAATGGAGGAGGAGAGGTGATTAAAGAGGTGGGGTTTTAAGATGATTTTGTTTGAAGTATTTTTTCCATATGATGACAGCAGGAATGGATACTGAAAACTTATTTTCTCATGAACAAAAAAATAAGAAAAAGGACAGAATTTTAAATGCTGGATCCATGAGAAAAAGTTGTTTAAAAATGGTTTCTTTTAAAATCATCAGGATGTATATACCAATTTTCAGTAGAATCACATAGATGCTTTATAAGGAGAGAAGAGGAATAACCCTTGTAGAGGCTCTCAGGGGATGGTTGCTGACATGGAAAACCATTTGCCCCAGTCAAATTTTTGGCTTTAATCCGAGATGAAGGATCTAAGTCATTTAAGGGTGTTTCTGTTTACCCCTCAAGCTTCCTGGAGGCAAAAGAGAAGCTTCTGTGATCAATAGTATCAAATGGCATGAAGAAGCATAAAGCATTACATACGTACATACTTTCTTTTTCAAATGCAGAGGACATCTCACCTGCTAGATACCAAGTCCCTTTCCACATTATAACCTACAATCAGTCAAACAGACCAACTCAGTGTAGTGGTACGGGATAAAAAGTCTGATTTCTGGTTTATTAGAGTTCTTAGAAAATGGAAATTGAGCAGCAGGTGGTACCTTGAGCAAAGTTTTTAGGGTGGATTACTGCAATGGATCTAGGCAAGTATCAGCTAATAGCAACTTTTGAAATTTTATTTGAAGACTTCTTCCTCCAAAAAATTCCTGTGCCTAATACAGAACCACCAGTTACTACAATGGATTTGTGACAGTCTTCATAGAGCTGGATGTGAGAGGTAAAATTCATCGATTCCCAACAACTAGTTCAAACATTATCCAACTTAAACAAATGCTATACCTCTTCAGTTTAGGATATTGTTTCCAGTAATAAACTACCCACTCTCTGTGGGTAGTTAATTCCCTATCACCACATGTTCCTTTCACTTAAAAAAAAAAGAAATCTTTTATTCTCAAGATTTTGATCAGACAATAGACAAGACTCTTCCTCTTCACAAAAAAGACTATCAATTTTTTTAGACAAATAATAAATTCCATTTAAAAAATTACGACAAAAAATTCCCGACTTAAAACTTTGGAAGCCAAATTATTCAAGAATCTCAGGGAGGCTGCTCAAAAATTGAAATATCAAGAGTGTTCAGACCCCCAAAAACATAGGCTCTTACCTTAAAGCTGCCAAGTCCAATTTAAAATTAAATAATAAGCAAAATTGCACTGACAATTGCAAAAGCAGGAATGGATCTAGAAACCCATTATTAACAAGATATATTTTAAGAGTTGAGTCAAATGCTGTTGTGTTCGCAACTGAATTCTACCAAGGGTAAATCCAGAGGAAAGAAAAGTGTGCTACAAAGGTAAGCTTTTTAATTTCTTCTTCTGTGTATATTTGTTTTGTGGGATGCTTCCAAGTAATAAAAAGATGACTTTGTAAACAGAATGCGTAATATGATCCTGAAAAAGAGGCATTTCCCCACCTTCAAGAAGCACAGCTCAGATGGCAAAAGAAACGAAGGAAAAGATTAGGGGAATAGTGACAGATTTTCATAGAGACATCTCAAAATGTTGACATTAAAAATAAATTCAAAGAGATTAAATGGCTTTGAGTAGTCAAGAAACGAATCACATCAGCATAACTCTGGAAACTGGAACCCAAACCACCCTGATGGCTAAAAAAAACAGAAGGAGAAGCATACACCACAGAAATCAGCCTGAACCCACCAGCAGCAACTAAAATGACTGATTCTGATAAGATGTTAATTTTAAGGAATTTTGCAGTTAAGTGCATTATAACTGTAATCAGGATGTCAATAAAGCTCTGCAAGTATCCTGTGGTCTTCAGGGCCAGTCAGAGGGACTGTTCTCTTGTGATGTGCCCCTGTGACTGTATTTCCCTTTCGGCTGTAATGAATTTGAACACCACAGACTTCTACCCAAATGTCACAACTTAGCCCTTCTTTAAAAACAACAAAACAAAACAATCTTATTTTTCTGTCGCTGTTGGCAGTCTTGATGGCCTGCTTGGCCCTCTCTCCCACAAGTGTCTGTATTTTTTGTCTAGTGGCTGTTTGTGCCTGGAAGCCCTTACCCCTGCTCTTCCTTCCATCATCAGTCCTCCCAAAGCATTCTCCAAAGCACCGGCTTCTAATTGTTAGCAGGAAACTGTCCATCACACCTGGAAAACTGAGCTGGAAACCAAGAAGATGAAATAGAAAAATAGACTCCACATGACTGTAAGGAGATGAAAATAAGTGTTGGGAATCACAGCAGCCACACAGGAGGATAATGGGAAGTGCTGGTGTTAACCCTGGAAGACCAAAACCAACCACACAGCTACTGCCCTGGGCTGTTAGATCTGGATTAAGTAATTACTCCATCAGATCTGCCCAGATCCAGGTGTGTGCATCAAATCTTAGCCATAAACTATTTAACAACATAGTGTGCACATTATGAAAAGCCAGATATGTAACCAAACCCACACCACCCCTTTCACTTGTCTAGTACACTGTCCTATGAAACACCTATTTTCCTTTCTCTTTATCTTACTGCACCAATAGAAGGGTTAAATAGAGGGTGTCATCAGGGTGGTTCCTCCAGCACATTTTAAAAGTTCTGTTGCTGCACTTCCCTGCTTTTCCAGCTCCAAAACTGAGGGACTTTTCTTCATGCATCCAGCTAACTTCTTTGGTTTTCATCTTAATAAACCCACAAGGTATGGCGAGGAGGTTTCAGAAAACCTGAGCAACTGAGGGGCTCTGTGTTGAGCTGGAAAAAACAAGAAATGAATGGGCACGGACAATGCACTGTAGTAGAGAGAAAATCAAATGCTAAAACCAATCCCATCTGTTTTCACCTTTTCCAGTGTTTCTCTCCCTGTGTACATTGTCCAGGACAGCCACCTTCTAGTAAAGGTTATTTTGTCAAAATGTTCTATGGGGTCTCTATGTTTGTCATCCCTGTATCAAGAACAATGTGCATTATTTCACGTTTCTCAGTAATAAATTTAATTTGCCATGTGTCAGCTCAATTACTGAGCTGATCTAAGGCACGATGAATGTTTCTTGCCACTCATTTTGTGCTCAGTATGCATCATAATTTAGTATCATCAGCATATACAGCACATTATGGTGGGTCTTTCTAGCTAGGCAATTTATTTAAAATCGAACTATGAATCCAGGTGTTAATCACACTTAACTATTCCCTTTTGGGGGGATCTCTCAGCACAGAAAATTCATTTTCTTTCATGTATTTCTTTGCCATGTCCTTCTCAGCCCCTGTTAGGTTCATCTTCAGAAGCAGCCTGTCATGTAGATCTCTATCAGAGATTTTCTGAAAACCTAGATAAAATATGTCATATGCACCGCAATTATCTACTTTATACCTCCTAAGCTCATTAAAGAGGTCAATTAGTCACTATTGCCTTTTTTAAACCCCCTCTGGCAGCCTCAGGTTAGACTTTGGCTCCTTAATGCAGGCAGTACTCAAACCAAGTGAGTGCTCCCAGGAGCCAAGTGCTCCTGCAGCCAGAGCTGAGCACCAGCACTTTTAGAGGGGAAAAAAAGGGAAAAGAAAAAGAAGGTAACTGCCCACCGTTCCATTCACATATTAAATATTGATGAAAAGACTGAGAAAATAGAGCTGGAAACGTAAAATAATCACATCTGAGTGAAGAAAAAAAAAATCACGGAGAGAGCAGGAGGAAGGGCGGGGAGGGGGCAGCGAACACTGCAGAGCACTTTTGTAAGCAGAAGCTGAAATTAGCGGGGGGGGGGGTGGTGGTATCTATTTGCAAGTAGAACAAACACAATGAGATGTTCCCTCTGCTAATTTTTGGCTTCTGGTTGCACAAGTGCACTGCAGGGCACACACCTTCCTTACAGTTTCTGCCTGTTCAGTGCTTTCCAGGTGATATTTGTGGAACAGCAAAGGAGGAGCACCTCCATTTTGAGTGCTGACTGTAAGCACCTGGGTGACTCCTAGCACTTTGTTATGAAAATAAGCACATAGAGGTTTTGGGTTATTCCAACAGAACCTTCCTCACAGCACTTCTCCAGAGTGCTGTACTGGTGGATGAACCAACACAGCCAAGCATCCAAGAAGACTCATGGCTGCCTTGTTCTTCCTCTGTTGACCCATCTCAATTTCTTTGTGGGTCCCAGACAGGACTATGCAGAGTTATGTGAAGATGGAGAAACCCGGCTCAGTGGGGAGGACAGGGAGAGAAATGTGCCCCAACCCCAGCTGAAACTCCATCTAGGACCTCTCTGCAGAGCGTCTCTTCCCTGCTGACCATGAACTATTCCCAACTCATCTCCTTGATGTTTTCGCTGCCATTGTTGTGGTGCAAATTGAAGGAGAGAAATGAAATGGAATAAGAGAATGAAAGAAGGCTATTCCTGCCTCCATCTCATTATCTCTGCTGAAAAAATGAGCAATCACGGCAGTGAGAAACAAAATCTCTGAGGAGTGCTACTCCAGGCAGAGAAAGCAGCATCTGGGGGAAGGAGAGCATTAATATGTGCTTTTCAACCAACTGCATTTCAATTTACTGCTGGACTCTAGATTTCTTTTATTAATTTAGGAGTGTTCCTAGTTTATTCTGTAATCTGTGCCCTGCATTTTACAGAATTAGATGTCTATTTTTTTTCTGTTCTTTTTTCCTAGTTTTGTTTGGCAGTGTTACAGATGATCACATTTCCTTCTATTTGCAAGTTTGCTTTATCTATATTTCACAGTTGCAATCTGGGCTGTCCACTATCTTATTACTGTATGATAAGTGATATCTCCTAAAACTGCACATGAACTCATTTTTCTCTGTTCCCTTCAAATCCCTTCAAAGTCAGCTCATCTGAAATAACAAATTGTTGTCTTGTGACTGGCAATTATTAGTTTGGGCTTATTAGTTTTGATATCTAAGGTAATTTAATGTGTAACCTTATTATAGTTACTCATAGCACTGGACTCTACGTAAAGTCCAATTTGGCATTACCTTCTTAGCTATTAATTGCAACCCAGCTGGGCTCTGCATATATTAAAACAAAGCAATACTTTCATGAATAAATCTCTGCACCAGTTCCTAATACAAACATTTTAAGGTCATCCAATTAATGAGGAAAACTGAGGTAGGTCACACACACTATACCGTTTGTGATAATATCTTTTATATTTACTAGAATTCAGGTGACCAACATAACAGAATGGATAGTTTTATAGACTAAGCCAATCTTGCACAAACTAACATTTATTAATATCTCACTGTCTGTGATATCCTGAGTTCACTTCTTTTTCTGTTCACAGTTCTGCTATTTATGTCCTGATCCTCCTGTATCATCCACGCAAGAAGAACTTTACACCCATACTGGATCCTAGGAAAGGCTAAGGGGGCCTTCTCCGAGGGAGGGATATGTCCATTTGCAGCCAGTCAAACATGCAAAGAGCTGAGTTGTGTCAGCAACAAATACTCAGATTTTTTTTCATTGCTTCCCAAACTAGACATGTTAATTACTAACCTCGTTTCCAAACGACCTAATATGCGTTGGATATACTTACTTGTGCTAAAATTCCCGATGCCTTAAAAAGATGAGATGTAGCTGAAATTTATTAAGAATTTGAAGAAATCTATGATAACACCATGCAAAGAAAAGCTTTGTATCATCAGTAAGAGGTAAACATATGAACAAATGGTTACAAAAGGAAGTTGCTGTAAATACCTTGATGATACTGGCACAGCACTTGGGGGCTTTGTCTTACAACTGAGAAGGCAGCACAGTAGCAGAGAAGTTAAATAATCTGTGAATCTGATTACATCAAATAGATGATGTTTCACTCTCCATTAATTTATTTAAAATTTTCTCTGTTTTTGAAGAAGTGGTGTCTTTTTTTTTGGGTGAATGTGGGGGTGTGTTAACACGTTCCTCTGCTCAAGAATATGATCATGCAAATCTGTCCATTATTGAGAAATAACTGTTTATGTATGCTGCTGTCAGAAGGGTTTTCTGTGGTGATCACTGAGTCCAGTGAGAAAATAATATAATTTCAATTTTGCTAGCACTCCTGAATCCTCAGACACCTCCTCTGCAGGAACACTCTGGTTACTGTGAAACAAGACCACCATGAATAAGAGCACTTGAAGACCACCACGTCAGGACTATGAGCATTCCAAAATATTTCAATACCAGACCTTCAGATTTTCAGCAGGGCTCAGACCCGCGCCTCTGGAATAATAAACCCACTAATTATTCTGCAGCAAAATCATAAGTCTGGGAACGAAAATCCTGTTATCCTAAACTAAAAGCCATCCTACGTGCTGTGAAGCCCTTGCCAGGACCATAGGCATTAAAAGAAAGTGCTACGTGGATTAAATGCGGGCTCACCTGCCAGGCAGCATATGTTTCGCTCCTGTCAAACCCAAGGGTTCTGTAAAGGATTGAGACAGATGCTTATCTCACCTCCTGCACCTTTTGGAGGGATCATGTCACAGCATCCCCATCATCAGAATGCTTTGTTGTGAAACACAGCACCCTTTTTAACACTGGTTTGCCAGCAGCCTGAGACTTGCTGGTAAGAGTTTTTCTTCCACGTCAGCCAGTCTTGGCTATCCCTAAGTTTTCCTAAAGTGACACGTTGGAATTCCCCGCACGCGCATCAACCTGGAGATACGTGAGGTGCAGTGAATTGTAAACTTTCACAACTGATTTTACACGTTCCAGGTTTTAATACCCTTTCAATTCTTAAATGGATTAAGGAGGACAGTCTTTAGCTACATTTGACAGAGATTATTCTCGACATGGCCTATTTTTCATGGTAGTCATTTATTGTACTTGGTAATTAGCTATATGGCCTTCTGCATTGATTTTTTTCTTTCTGAATCTACTCTAGGTCTGCTTCCTAAATGCTGAATATGGTGTTTAGTGACACCACTTTTGTTTATTCTGCAGTCTGGTATATTTGATAATTCATTCATTTCTTCACATGACATAAATTGGCAAGGAATAAACTAAGGTTGGAAATAAAATGGCTTTGGCTGTCACAAGATGGATAAAAGCTCTGGAATGGCTGCCCAGTAATAGGAATACTGAGGGCCAAAAACCCAACTGTTTTTTCAGATGAAGCTTACCCAGTTCCTGAAAAGGTTTGTAAGACCTAACATAGTAGCTCTAGTACTGAGGAAATGGGTCCCAAAACACAAAATGCCGTTTTCAGACATTTGCGAGGTGAGTGTTCACGCACAGCATGATTCATCATCACAAAATATCACAGCATTTTCTAGTGTGTGCACAAAACAAACAGAAAATTAATCATAGCTCATTACTTATAGGCTTCCCTTTGAGCCTTGGAAAGGCTAACTCTAACTTGGAACACTGGTACTTCCACAGGGGAAGTCTGGCTTTTAAAAAAATTTAGGGGCACATGCAGCCGACTCCTGACACAGAAGTACTTGCAGTTTGTAAGGTTGCACATGCTACCAGATCCTGCTTTGTGATATTTTCCACAGAGACCATCCATCACAGTTGCAGCCTTGCACCTTGCTTTTGTCTCCCAAATATCTCCCACTTCTGAAGCTCCTTCCAGCTCCACTTGCATCTCTGGACCTGTGGGCCCTTTTCTTGGATCGTAGCAAGGGACAGAGTGCAGTGTCTGCTCCCTTTTGTGCATTCTTCACTTTCACTATATCTCTGATACTACTGGAGAGGACTGGGAACCACAGTAACCCAGAAAAACACCCTCCAAAATACAAGGGAGTTGAGCAGAAGAGTCAGATAACATCCACACCTACAACATCTAAGACTACATCTTCAACCTTTGCACTGAGACCTTGTGTGGCACAGGACAAACATAATCAGCTCCAGGATGGCTGCCAAAATCCCCTGAGGAGCTTCATCAAGGAACAAGCCCAGTTCCACATGCCCTGGTCCCCCCTGCCTCATGCAGGAAGCTCTATAAATGCTAAACCCACCTAAAGGGGAACAGAAGAGCATTTCCTGTTCTTCTGTGCATCTGTAACAACAACAGATAACCAAGACTGTGACAGTTTGGAAATAGACCCATGGGAATCATCGCATGGCACTGTGAAGGTGAAAGGCAAACACAAGCACAAAGAAAGCACAAGAACCCAGAGAATAAGCATTTAAACAAATCAATATGCTGCTCTCCAGAAGCAAGCTCTCCCATCAGAGCAGACTCATGGCTTCATTTCCCATATTCCATGCTCCAGTCACTCATTCAAGTCATTGCCAGCAGTGGCATTTCTATTGATGTTGCAGTGGTAGGAGAGTATAACTTTTCAGAAGGTGTGGGGGCTGGGGTAGGGCTGAATTTATCTGGCACTTAGTGAAACAGGGGAAGAGCCAGGAGGGGTAGGTGAATACAGTAAGACAAAGAGTTTCTGTATCAAATGGGACCTGTAAAGCTGCCCCATGTAATACTAGATTTGGAAGTTGTTTGTGTAGCTCTTTATATTCCCAGACTTAGTTCTATAAATGAACCCTGTCCATACCTGCTCTTTTACAGGAGCCCACGGAGTATGGAAGCAGGCTTACCACTCCTTGAGCCTAGAGGGAGAGCTCAGGCTCTTCTCTGCACCAGGGCAAGGCTCTCAGGCTAGATTTGTCAGCACCTCAAGCAACAGAAGAGTTTTACCATGGAGATCTATTCAGGGGCAGAGGCTGTGGATGAGTCTCTGTAGCCTGAGATTTTCCAGCTGCCTCAGGGAACATTGAAAACAAGGACAAGTTGGTGTCACTTAGACAAAAACATTGCTTACACCTGGGACTATCCCAACCCCAGGGTAGCAAGAGAACCTTGGAGGGTTATATCAGTATCATAAAGTGGCTTAAAACTTTTTCAAACCCTACTCTCCTTACCTGGAACAAAGAAGTGGAGCCAACCACCATCACTTATGACAGGTCAGCAGGAATGCAACTGGGACCATCCCACCCCATTAACCAGAAAACCAAGAGATAATAGAAATGCTAGTTCACTCTGAACTGAAGGGAGACTTGAAATATCAGTTCAACAACAAAAAGGTACCTATCCCCATCCTAAGCCAACCTACACTGCTAGGTCTTGAGGAAAATTATTGTAATAAAGCATCAAGTCAAAGCAATATTACCTGTAATCTCAGTCTGGTTAATCATAATTATTTTAAGTATTTATTGTTGGAAATGTGAGGAAAATGCAGAAAGTGAATTGAAAATTGACGTGAAGATGTGACAATTACAGTAACAATAATGCCTTTGTATGATGGACTATTCATAAAATGCCTTATATAATCAGATGCACAACAAAAATGCCTGAATGTGTCTTGCCATGTATCAGATAAAACATGAAGTACTTATTTGGCATCAAAACCAGCTGCTATTCCTTCGACATCCATCCCACTTGCAATAGCTTTAGAAAGAACAAGACACAGAAGCATAAGAGGGAAGAGAAAGAAGACAGTGATAAAGATATGAAAAATGCCTGTTTAATTATGCTCCAGATTTTATCTCTGTTTCATATCAACTCTCTCTCTTTCCTTTCCAAGAGAAATAACTGGCATGTGCTTTATTTTGAAAGCAGATTGACACAAAAAATGAGAATTGGCCATGTATCCTGGCATTAATCTCCCTCCACAACAGCCTGTGATTGAGTCAGAGCTATTATTCTCACTTTCAGGTCTGAGTCATTATCAAAAAGGATGCTATTTCTCCAGCACCCTTTCCAGTAGGAATATACACTGTCTAGCAGGGACATTGCAGAGCACTTCAAGTCCTACAGAATTTTCTCTGGCTCTTGCTTTTGTCCTGTTCATCCAATGAAAAACTGAAAGCCAAAAGGAGTACAAGGAAATGGTATTGCTGTTCCAGTTTCCTTATTATCTACTTTCTTCCATCTTTCTTCAGTTTACTCCATGATAGCATCCAGAATGTTATCTTCCCCACTAAAACCATAGTGCCTCATGAAAACCCTTCCCTGTTGATTTTGAACTCATCCCTTTTGCTCTGTATGTACAATAAAAATTGTCTCCCATTATGGTTTCTCTTTCATCTTCTCTGCTCCTGTGCCTTCTGCTTACACGCTTCTAAATATTCTTCCTAAGGATTACTTGACACCCTTTTTCTGCCCTGACCTTGAGATAGTCCTTAACAGGCCACCTTAAATACCCCCACTTGCTTCCTACCCAAGGAATGGAAGAAACCCACAGTGTCCCTGTACAGCCCAGCTGCTGAGCTCAGCATAAGACACCAGGTATTCAGGAACATTAATATTCATCAAGTACAACATGTCTGCTCCCTGCCTCAGCTTCACCTGGGCAAGTGCACCCCACCCCATTTACCAACAGAAGGAGAAATGATCCTGTGCAGGGGGAACATGCTCAGAACCACAACTACCTGTCAGCTGATGAAATGGTGCATTGCGTAGCTCACTGACCCTCAGTTTAAAGCTTCAGTTCTCTTCTAAAGAAACTGTGGAGCTTTTTACTTGGGTGTGGAGGTGGAAGAGACTGGCTTCAGACGCAGGACTTGCTCCCTGAATTTTCCCAGCTCTCACTAAAGCTTTTGGATAGTCTGGAGCAATAGAGTAGACACCTCAGAGAGCAGGATAGAGAGCAGACACCCTTCAGCCTGGTGATGACAGAGAACCAGAAAATGGAATGCTGATCCTAACAAATGCTCCTGGTCTGCTCTACTCTGAAGCTGAAGAGAATCTCATCTTCTCTTAATTTAAATTTTTATGTTGTTCTCTTCAATAGTGTACCTGAGTGCTTTCCTCAGCCAAATTTCTCAGCTCACTACCTGCTTTTCGTGCAAACACCCACGGAGATCTGAAGGCAGAATTTTGCCTGTTGTTGTAGTTATGAAAATAATGCAGGACTCAACTAATGCAATTCTTATGCTTAGACCCCTTTAATCAAGCAGCTTTTCCAAATCATCTTATTGAACTCTTTTCAGGAACAGTTCTGACTCCTACTCTTCACATGCTGCAGATATTCAGTGGCATGGCCGTGGGACTGGCTGGCAGAGGCATCCAGCTTCAGAAAAGAGACAAGGCTTAAACTGCTCTGGGGTTTATCCAGCATTCCTGGGAACTCACTACCTGCAGGAGACCATATTCCAGTACTTCCATTAGCAAAAGGATATTTTTCCAACATAACTGGGTGCCAGTATCCAGAGCACTCAGCAGCAAAGATACTGGTGCTCAGGGATGGGGTCCCTTCTGACAGTGTTTGGATGGGACCTCAGGAGCTGACAGGACTACAACTCTTTTTTTCTTTTCTTTTTTCTTTTTGTTTTTGGTTTGGGTTTTTTTTGGTTTGCCATACCTAAAGCTTATTTTTTACCAGTCATTTGAAAAAAAAAAATAAATTTGAGCTACAGCTTAGGTGCATTTTTGTTTCTGGACAAATCTCCAAGAGCCATCACTTACTCCCTTCATTCAACATCACACTTCACTTAAGTGACTTCTCAGAACTAAGCCTGTATGGAACTGACTGTAGTATTTTATCCTCTCTGTGAAATATTCTTCACTTTTGTGACACCAACTAGTCTTGAAATGCTGTAAAAATGCTGACAGAAGAAATACCAGAGAACGGTTTTAAAAAGCTTGTGAAGGATCGGTAGGTCCAGAGGTGTTTTTTCAGCACAAGAACAGCTGGGGGACATTTAAAACCAAACGGAAAAAATTCTAAAGGACACAGAAGATTTAGTGTATTTGAGGGAGTCACCAACATGAAAGGTAACATATTTTGGTGGAGGCTGGAGGGGACAGGATCTGATGGACAGTATGTCAGCCCTATAGCAGGAACAGGGGGGCAGGCAGCACTGCTGGAACATGGGGAAAGCAATGAAATGAGAAAGGTAAATGAAGCGAAGTGTAGCATCAGGCAGAGGCCCCAACATCACAAACACGGTCACAGTGTACAGTTTCATAGATCCCCTGAGTTTTACATTGAAGAGAAGTGACAAAATCATCAGGAGAGAAATGAGAATGACCAGCAGAAGCCTGAGGAGGAACAGTGTGAGAAGGGAGTCAAAAACACTAAAGAGCTGCCTGAGGTTAGTGCTACTGGACTATGATTTATGGAGGGATATATTCAAAACTGCCTCAAAGGTTAAATGTGAAGCTTGGACAAGAGAATGAGAGCAAAGAAAACCTTCAAGAGTCCAAGATGCAAGCAAGATATGTGGCATGTGCTGCTCAGCTAGCACAACTGCACTGGGAAACTGAATTCCTGAACAGCAGCTCCTTGTTTTGCTGCCCTGAAGGGGCACTCCCAGTCGTGTCTTTGTCATTTGAATGCTGATGGTTGCCACCCCTGTACTACAACAGAGGAAGAACCCCTAAAATAAGGCTGTGGAATGTTCATTAAACAGTCTTCCAGGATTTCATTTTCAAATGTAAGCACCAGTCCACATCCATGCTTACACATAGAGGTGCATATACACATATACATTAGGTTGCGTTTTCTTCTGCTCATCAGAACTCTTAACAATATTATTCAGTTGTGTTTAAAGTTTTTCTTAGAAATCCAGGTGAAAATAAAAGTAATTTATGCAAACATGTCCCACAGTCTCACTTTGGAGAGACCAAAGTGGTACTTCTCAGTCTCCCAAATAAAAGTCGCAGCAGAGTCAGATTTATAACCCCCCCTCTTATTCAGGCTTTCCCTAAGTCTTTACTGCATTCTGTAAGAAATCATTCATCTTTCAAACCAAGTGGTCCTGCAGGTTCTTTCCTGCACCCACATCCCGGGCTCCTCTTTTGCCTTCATCCAGCTGCATCAACAAGAGTCTTGTCCATCTACAGATGGCACTTCGTGGCTCCTGAAGGGTGGAATTTGTGGCCAGTTAATTTAATTTTGCACCCTCTACAATTATGGGGATTGTTCTGCTTTTAATTCAAATCATATAGCCCTTTTTCACTTAGCTTTATTACATCTTTAATTACGACCTTAGGCTGAGGTGGTATAATTTTACTTTAAGAGTTATGCCAGAACTCAAGTACTGACATCTCCAGGCTTCATAGAAATTGCAGGGATCATAGGAATTTAACTTCATAATTACCTCAATATTTCAAGTCAGACAATCACCATATAAAATAATTATGGGTTGTTGTTTTTCCAAATTCACTTTGTGGGTTACTGTATGTTATTGCAGGTTACAATATATGAAGTTAGATAGATAGAGAAAAGAGATAAAGAGGCATGCAAGATTATTCAACCAGATGGCTAAGGAATGCCAAAAGACAAAGAGAGATAGATTTTTTAAATGCATAAAATAGCAAATAGCACATTCCCAGTTAAGGAATGCTCACATCTAGGATTCTTTTCCATCACCTCTTCAGTCACAGAAGTTTCTTTCCCCACAGGACTTGTAAAGATTGGCACAAACTGGAGCAAAAATACCCTTTGTACTCTTCTTGCATGAAATCTTCAAGAACTGGCCCTTCTGTCACCCATATAAATTCCCTTTTACTAACAGAAGCACTCTTAGCCAGCTCTTCAACATGTTCCTTGGCACAATTATGGTGATTTAAGCTGTAAGCTACTACTTGATAAGGTTTTCTTTGTTTAATTTTAAAAGCAGTAATTAAGAAAGACCAAAAGTGAAATATTTTAATATACCATAAACTGATTACATTTTGTGGGGATATTTCCCCCCCTTCAAAACACCAATGCTTTTGTTATCTCTCACACATAAAGATGCAGGAAAAAAAAAATTACTTGGCATGATTTCCATCATGTTGATTCTTCTGGGTTCTCAAATATTATGATCCATGGAAAGTCTGGATTCATGCTTACTTCTACTCTTCATTAAGTCAGTTGTAGTTGAATTGCTGGTAGGGCAGGCTGCTGATACAGTAGGTGGGCATGCTGAATAAAATACATACCACAGCTGTACCTGCACTTGTCAGAGAGCCAACCTGCTTTACGCCAGTCTGTTCTCCACTGCTTCCTGGTCATAGCCCATCTGTTTCTGAATTCATAAAATGCTGAAGAACACAAATATCTGAACCTATTATAGGTAACATGCTTCAATTAAATTCTGATTGTGGAGCTGTGCTTAACAGACTAACATTGGTAATGTATCTCTTTCAAATTTGTCAATAAAATAGACACCCCCCCATAGATATTTCAGTGGAATTCGGAGGCTTTTCTATGTAGTGGCTTCTACATATGGTGCACCTGGCCAATATTCTTGCAGTTGCAAACAAAATCAAACCCAAAAACAACCTGCCAAGACAGAGTATGGAAGGTTACTAAGACAGATTAGATAAAAACCTACATATAGGGAGAGGTTTCACGGTAGGAGCCCTTACAGGTGAAGTAAGCCAGACAGCTATTAACCTGAAGTTACCAATAGCTTAAAGTGCTTTGCATTTCAGTTGGATTCAATGATAGCATAGAATGATAATGCACACAAAAATGATTGCACTAATAAAAGTTTACCATGTACACATAATTTTTGCACGGGGGGGTGAAACACTCAATTTTACAAGGTCAGTTTTCATAAAAGCTGTGATTTAAAGGAACTCAGCAGGCTGTCAATAACTGACTTAATAGGAACAGACTTTAAACAGAAAAAGTAGGTGAGGGATATATCCCCAGGAAATTTGCTGAGGATACCTGCAGTACCTATGATTAAACTATCTGTCCTCTGGATGTCATCATTGCTCTTTTTATATGCTGTTGGTTAAAGATGCATTTATGTAGAAGATAACTGCAGTCCTAAGGAAGCTGGCTTGGGTGCATTATTTTTGGTAGCTCAGTGCATTTCTAATTAGAACTGAATTCACAAGAGTGTGGTCCATATCATTACTATTTATAATCTCTAATGAACCCTTTCCTATAATGTAATGCAAAAAAAATTTAAAAATGACCCCCTGTGCACATTTCATTTGATGAAAACTCACATCTCTGCTTCAAGAAGCACTTTATGCCTCTTCACAAAAAATTTGCATCTTTCCATATGTGCAGCTGAGACATAGCTGCCAGTCAGCAATAGTGTTTGCAGTATTTGCAAAAATCTTTACTTTAACCTGGAACCAGAATTTAAAATTTCAAAATAAGGTGCTTAATTTCTCTGGCAAGGGAATACTCCATTAGCGCTGATGCACCAGAGCAGAAAGGAAAAATTTGGAATACACCTTACTGTGACAAGACTGACCCTGAGAGATTTGACAGAGAAAACAGACCAAAGTGTGGCACTGCAGATATTTACTATATTTCTACAAGATCTTTTATAAGATATTACAGCAAAATAGCCTAAGTAGAAGCAGATTCTAGGCTGAATCACTCTCCCGGCACGAGCTATATGGTTGAATTCAAACCTTCTCAGTACCTTTCAAGTCCAGATGAATCTAAAGACAAGGAGGGGGCCGTCCTGGCGTGTTGGGTCTGCTGGCAGGTGGTGGATGCTGAACCAGCCCAGCCAGCCAGGGAAGGAGACTGTCACCTTTGCACTTCTTTTCTTGCGCCGTGCCAAATGTTTCTCGGCTGCTGTCAGCAACCATCCTGAAACACCTGAAACAGTGTCAATTTTAGCAGCCTGGGGACCACTCCAGAAGTCTCAGAAATACAAGTATGATGTCCTTCTCCCTTCTGCACGGCCATTGCACATGAAGTGAGTTGTCAGAGAGCTACATTGCATCAAAAAACCCTCCAGCTTTCACAGAGGAATTACTATGGAGCTTTCAGAGAGAGATGATGCCCAAGTTGTACAAGCTGAGGTTTTACATATATCTTCTCACCAATAAACACTCCTTACTCACCAAATTGACGGAGATCGAGTTTCCACAGAGGCAGGGGGATAGGTGCTCCATTCCCATCTTTATCCAAAGTATTAGTTAGATAGCATTTAGCAAATCACACTGAAGTCTAGAGAGAGAACCTAGACTGAGCTTGCAAGCCTCTGAGCTTCAAGCCAGCAAAGCTAGAGGTACTTATAGTCTGTTAATTTTTTGTGTGTCTGTGATTTTGGAAACCCTCAGAAGCCTCCTGCTGTTAACAAGGCTGAACAACTCAGCATTTTTTTCGTGCCTCAGCCCTGGGAGGATCATAAAGTTTGATAGTCTTCTATCATAGGTTCATAGTTCTATCTTCTATCATAGTTCATAGGTGCAGCAGAATGTGTTAGGTGAGCTAACTGGGCAAATCCCTCAAAATGGGCCCTTACCTTCCTTTTAAGGAAGAGATGGAGGGTTCCCTCATCCTTATACCCAGTAGCTAATAGAAGCACATCAGCTTCTGAGGGAAAAGCCCATTTTCAGGGGTCCTTACTTCTATTTAAAGTGAAACACAGTAACAGGTGAGAGAACAGGAATAAATGACAGCTTTGAGGAAGGCCTATGGATTTGGTTACTGTGGCTTCATGGCTTCTGGACCACAGCCGGCCTGGGTTTCATCTGGGACACAGACTCTGCCCCTAGAGAAGCCTCATATGCCAAAAGGGCTGTGTGAATATCTCACAAATCACCACAGAGCCAACCTCCTTGGAGGATGTGCTCTTTATTTTCAGCATGTTGTCTTTCCTGACTACCCGATATTTTCAGGGGAGCTGTGCCAATTCATTTGTTACAATCAGAAGTATAAAGCAGCATTATTAAAAGATATATTTTAGGATGTTTATTCTATTGTTTTTAAGCATCCTCTGGAGATGTGAAAACATGGCTAGAAAAATAACTTCGATGTGCTGCCCCATTTCAACGCTGGAGTTTTGCCTTGCATTTTAATGTGTATATTTTCATGCCTCAGCTACACTAACTGTACTCCTTTCCTGTTTCTATTTATTTTGGAAGCAATATATGTTTACTAAATCAGTTGAAAAGTGTTAATGATCAGTTCATAGAATACTAATGTGGATTCAAATTACTTTCACATGAATCAAGACAAATTAAAAAATACTGTTTGATCATAAACTGCTTCAAATCCATGTCACAAGAATTCTAGTATCTCAAAATAAAGATTTCTTTTTTTTTTTCATTTGGTTAAGATCTCATTAGATATTAAACTGATCCAAAAGGTGTGGGGACAAGAACGCATGGATTATCCATGGTTCATGTAACGAAGAGAATGGATAAACCCTCAGTGTGTGTGTAAGTGTGGTGAGGGGGAGGGTATCAAAACCAGTTGCACCACAAGCAACATCTCTTCCATGTGCCTGAAAAGGAAGAAAGAGACATGTAAGCACAAGCAAAAGAGTTGTGACACGGATACAAGCCAGCCCTGACTGGTAGCATGTTATTCAGCCCTGAGAAATAGATGTGAAACCTGAAGACTGGTAACCTACACGGACAGTGGGTCAAAAGGTTTCCAACAGAAATTTTTATTGCATCTCATCAAATTCACTGAAATCGAGGCACACTCCGAAGATGAACCAATTCCGGTGACACTTCGGCTCGATCCTGTCTTGATCCCAAACATGGTTGTGTTTCAGAACCGCCTTTCAAGTGTGTCTTACAGTCTAAAGGTAGGAACTTCCAAACTGTGAAATTCCTACAGGTTTTAGTGGAGGAGAATAACCCACTTTAGTGACCTCCACTGGGGAAAAGCAGATGACTCAGGTGCTGCAGCACACGTGCTGTTTGGGAGCGGCGTGCTAGCTAGGAGCATATGCTGTGCCCACCGGCCATACCTACTCACAGGTGACAAGGAACACACAACCTCTGGCAAACCAGGCTCACAGAAAGCCTTTTTTCCCCCCTCATCTGTTAAAATCTGCCCTTTTCCAGGCTCCCAGAAGTTGTGAGTTAACCTCTTAGTGCTTTGTCACACAGGAATACACGTGCCAAACACTTCTTACATGGATGCATCATGATAATGCGCACGGTGGCTTTGCTGAGCGGGTCAAACCAGTGTCACTGAACAAATCAATGTTGGAGGGGAAAACCAGCTTTGCTAGGTAAATTGCAGCTGTACCAGGGTGCCTTCTAGACCCCAGTGCAGTGAAGATGCACAGGCAGAGCAGCCTGTGCTGTAGTACAGGCCAGTACTGGGCACAGTGATCTCCTTTTGCCTGGTAAAAGCAGAAGTTTACAGTAATGACACTAATCATTGCATAGACCTTGTATGTTGACCCATGAGGGGTTAGTGGTTGCTAAGAACTTATCTCTGCTCACCTTTTCCTTATTCATGAAGGGTAAAAACATTTCCTTAGCCATGGTTGTCGTGAATTGGCTTTTAGGAATGTAAGGCAGGATGTTGGGCTGGGTTTGCCTCCTCCACTATAATTTTGCAGAGGCCAGGTAGAACATTCAGCTGTTTCTTTACTTTTTAATTTTTTTCCTTTTTTTTAATATACAAAAATTTACTTTATCGTGGATATTTTATGCGTGACAATTAAGACTCACCTAGGAAAATATCGGAAGGAATAAGCTCTCCAACCTACTCTATTTCATTCAAGACAATTTTATCTAACCGATTTTTAACAAATTTAAAACATTGCCCACATCTACTCTAGCTATGAGGCACTGGTAATCAAGTCAAGCACCATTGACTGTGAGAATAGTGAACTGTATAAAATGACTTCTCAGCATTATGTAGTGTCAGAGCACGATTTAAATAACACGTTCATTATTCAAGGTCTCATAATTCGTACATATAGAAATAGATACAGGGAGCTGAAAGAGGCTTTCAAGCTTTCAACAGTTAAATAAATAAGCAACCTGTGTCATTACAACTGTACTGTACGTTCTTTAAATACCTGATAGGTTGTTGGAGAGCCTTTTTAAAATGAAATGCAATAATACAAAGTGCTAATTTAAGATGAGAGATGCATATACAGTAGTGACGGCTGTTACATGTTGACGTTGCTTTTAAAGGAATGAACAGAAGATTTGAGAGCAACTGTGCTTTCTGAGTAGGAATCTCAGACATTATTATTATGTTGATGTACAAAAGGGTTCTTACAATTGCAATTACAGAAATCTAATATTAAAGTCATGCTCTTTTCTATAATTTTAGTGGATGTTGGTGTTTGTTCCTGTGCAAGATGGAATTTATTGTGGAGGTTATTGTCTGGATTTTCATATGCATTTAGAAGATTTCAAAGTAAAATTGTTGCAGTCACATTCTACCTGACACTTCTGGTAGAAGCATAGTTGAAGAAGAGTATTCTACAGTTTTTTTAATAGTACTCAAACCCAGTCTCAGAGAATTTCCTGTAGCTCAATAATTTCATGTTATACTTAGATGAATGAGATTTACAAAATATAAAGATGATGTGCCTATTTATATGGAGGTAAAATTTATAGATATATTAATCTGAGCTGTTTATAAGCAATTTTAAAATAAATTTAGCAGTTTAGTACTGTCTTGTGTATTTTGTAAAAGACCAATAAATTTGACAAAAACTATTTCTTCACTATGAGGGCAGTAAAACAATTGAGCAGGTTGCCCACTCCAGAAGAAGGGTGGCTGCCCCATCCCTGGAAGTGTTCAAGGCCAGGCTGGATGCAGCTTTAAGGAACCTGATCTAGTGGAAGTTGTCCCTGACAAGATGAACTAGATGATCTTTAAAGTCCCTTCCAACACAAACATAGCTATAAGTCTGTGATTCTATTTAACAAAGACAAACCAAATGACAAAAAGACAAACACAAAAGAAAAAACAACCAAGTTTCACCCATCAATTCTCGCCAAAGCAAAAGAATTTCATAAATCTTTCCTATACCTCACACTTGCCCACTTGGGCCCTGTTGTCTTTGCCTGCTGAATTTAAATTGTGTGAGAGAGATGAATTTATGCCATGCTGTTAAGCATTAAGTATCTCAGCAGAAAACATTTTTCCTCCTTTTCTGAGAAGGTCTGTGTCTCTAGACAGAGCAGGGCAGACAGCTGTGTTCCCCTCCTTACCGAGGAACAGATGAGAAACACTGTCCTCTTCTGACTGGCACTGGAGCAAGCCTTTCTTTTGGAGACCTGGCATTTCTGAGGCATTTCTGAGCTTACCATTCACTCACTGTTGACCTCCCAAAGCGGCCTTCCCAAAGGAAAATGCTATTTCCCTCACCTCAGAACACATAGGGAGGTCCATGTGCTCCTCTTTCTGAGTAGTCCTCCCCAGACATCCATTTAGCACTAGGGCAAGGTTTGAAAGTATTCTTGATGCCTTATAAAGCTTCACTTTACCATTTGCCATCTTCATTGATACTACAAACCTTGTCTTTTGTCTTTCAGTCCCACACATGAATATATGGCCTGCCTAAATCACTCTCTGTGTTTCAACAAATTCTATTGCCTTGTTCAGTCCATAAAACAGCCAGAGAGCTGGAATCTCACCACTGCCCTTTCCTAACTTTCTTCCTGACTTTTATTTCACCATAGCACATAGAATTTGCTCCATAGCATTATTACCACACCATGTCCTATATTGAAAGTATCTTCTCTTTCTTAATACTTCTCAATGTTAGCAAGCTAGTGAAGCTTTAATCCAGTTTTTAGGCATTTCTACCACTGGTTCATGTCAAAACCTCATGTAGAATTTTTCTTCCACACTGATCACTTCTCCATACACAATCCTTCCTCAATACTTGTTCATGACTAAGAGGGAGATATTTCGTATTTACCAATGGATAAGAGCACACACAAACTCTCATCTAGTCCAGCAGGTCTTGCAGTATCTTCCTTATATATTGTTGTTTTACTTCAGCATCTCAGAACATCTTCTGCCAAACATAGATGCTTCACAGTATGTCCTAATCCCCCCTGGGAATTCCTGGTGCAATTTAGCTGCACATTTGGATGCAGTGCACCTTCCTCTGTACACCCTGATTTCCTCTAGTAGAAAAACTGTCTCTGTGTAGGGAAGATGCTACTATATTTTCCACAAGGTCCCGCAGACTGAGCGGTCAGGAGATCATGACTCCAGACATGCTGTGGAAAACACTTTCCCTATAGGGCACCAGCACATACCTTAGTGCTGGTGTAAACTGGCTTTACTGAGGTCAGCTGACCTGCAGAAAGTTGTAGTGGATTTGACATTTAGCATCATCTGGCTATTAAAAAAACCCACCAGGCCACGCCATTCATTCAGTGAGCATATCCTGTGTCCCTGTGTTTCTTCTGTTGTCTGTGATGCTCTTTTGGGTAGCTAGCTCCATACATAAACATATCCCTGTAGGTCAGGCTCAGATCCATCCTTGCCCCGTGCCCTGTCTTTGAGCTATTAGTAGGAGATTCTTAGAGGACAAGAATAAGAAACAGGACAAATCAGAAATCCCTGTGCATCTCTCAGCTTCCAGCAATCAGCTGCTCAGAGGACCTTGAACCGGAGTTTGCCACAGTACCATCATGTTAATAGTCCCCCATGGACCTATCGTCAGCAGTACATCTTATTTTTTTGAACTTGTAGCATCCTGTGGAATGAGTTCCACAAAATAATTATGCCCTGCATGACAAAAGTTTGTTTTAAATTCCCTGTGTGATTATAACATTGGAACCCCCTTAGGTCCTGTATTGTCAGAAACAATGCATTAGTCACTCCCTAATCGCTTTCTCCATGACACTCATTACTGTGCACATCTCTGTCTTTTTCCCCTTAGTGGATCCTCTGAAGGGTCTAGATTATTTGCTCTCTCTATCTGCTATATTTCCCTGTGCCTTTCTATCCCTTTGAAACACAGAAATCAACCAAATAAAGGATGCAAGATAAGGCACATTAGATATGTCTGTGACATAGATTTTAACAGTTTGATTTGACTTGCCTTGGTAGTTAGCAAGTAAACCACCAGCACAAAAATCCAAACAACAATTAAAATAGCATTGGCTAACAAATGGTAGTAGCAATAAACAGATTAGTTCCTCAAGGAATAATGTGAAACAAAACAATAAAATAAACAGGTGGAATAAAAAAATAATCGCAAGATAATTTCCAAAACTAAACAACCAGTTCTTATCCCCAACGTCTAGTGAAAGCTCCTTTGCTCAGAGAGGAAATTCCTGAGGTTTACCACTTCAGGGGAATGAAAAATAAAGGGAAATGCAGAGTTGACTCTCGAGGTCTCTGTGATACAGCAGACAATTGCATCTGCTCTGCTATTGACCCTTTGAACAGGGTTTCAGAAAATCCATGCATTTAAGAAACACTACATGACAGCTTATTACTTCCTAGAACTGTCACATCTCTGGCTGCAAGTGACTCAGCTGAACAAATATCAGCTCATACATTATCATGTATCTGTGAGCAACAAGATTGGTTTTCTTATGCATGGTCAGCACAACACTTTCTCTCTTCTGAAGGAAAAAAAAAAAGAGATATTTAGGATGAACATCTCAGTATTTTCATAAAACGCCTCTCGAAGCAGTTGCATCTCTGGACAACTTCAAAGCACCTGGATAAGAATTTGGGCTCCTCAGCAGTGCTTGCTTTGTGCTGGCAAACTCTGCCATTTCTCTCTAATGCCATTCCTCTCTGCCATCTCTTCCCTAAGACAAAGAATGTTTGCAGTCACAATTAGCCAAGGGGAGGCAAAATCCCAGCAAGGATGCAACAGCCTGTGACTGGTTCAGTCCCTTCACAAGCTGAATCTCACACAGCCTGTGTGACCATTGCAAACTGCCTTGTTCTCACATGCTTTTTTCTTACTCTTTTCTCCCCAGTGAAACAAAAATTTCTCATTAAAAAAAAAAAGGCTTTTATACAGCAGCCAGTAACCAATTTAACAGCCAGTAATTGAGGTAACATCACTGGGATCTGGAATGGCCTTCTAACTAAGAATTAGTACCCTTAATGACCTATAGAGTTAAGCAAGCAAGCCCTTTTCTGGTGCACAGACCCTGTGCAGGTGACAGAGATCCAGACAAGCTGTCAATAATTAAGCAAGAACATACTCCCACATAACCTGCCCATCTTAACAGAAAGCATTGCTCTTTTCTTTGATCTTTTAAGTCAGTGGATATTTGGATATTCTTCGAGGAAACACTAATATGCTAAGTCTCCTCTGTTATCATTAAGAAAACATTAAACAGGTTAAGCAGGTGCCTCTCGTTCTGCTGGCTTTACTAACCTAAAGGTTCACCTGTCAATTGACAGGCAGCTATCGCAAAATCCACGAAATATGTGTGTGAAAACAACTTCTCTCCCTATGCTTTCAAATAGAGATGCTGTTACTTATTTGTTACTTGGTCAGTGTTTCAGATTCCTTGTCGAGCAATAGAGAACTTGCACTTCACCCCAGTGAATATCCACCCCATGGCAGATGCAAACCCCAAGTGTTGCCGTTTCCTAAGGGCAAAATGCACAGTTGTAAACCTGGCTGGACTCCAGGGCCCTCCTGCTATCTGGGCTACCTCAGGTTCATGTTAAGGGTCCAAACCAAGAAGAATGACTTGCTATCTATCTATAGAAGGCATCCAGCCAGAGCTTTTTGACTTCCATACACTCCACTTCTTTCTTGCTCTCACCTTTAGAACTGAGGACAGTTGTTTTATCACACAACAGCTACAGGATGGACAAGGGATCAGACCCAGCCAGCAGGGGTTTAGGAAGGGCACGTCCCATCTGACCAACCTGATCTCCTTTTATGATCAGGTGACCCGCCTGGTGGATGAAGGGAAGGGTGTGGGTGTGTCTACCTGGACTTCAGCAAAGCCTTTAACACTGTCTCCCACAGCATACTCCTGAAAAAGCTGGCAGCCCACGGCTTGGACAGGGGCACTCTGTGCTGGGTCAGGAACTGGCTGGAGGGCTGGGCCCAGAGAGCAGTGGGGAACAGGGCTGCATCCAGTTGGGATCTGGTCACTTGTGGTGTCCCCCAGGGATCAGTGTTGGGCCCAGTCCTGTTTAATACCTTTATTGATGATCTGGATGAGGGGATTGAATGTACCATTAGCAAATTTGCAGATACCAACTTGGGGGGGAGTGTTGATCAGCTGGAAGGCAGGAGGGCTCTGCAGAGGGACCTGGACAGGCTGGAGAGTTGGGCTGATTCCAACGGGATGTGGTTCAACAAGGCCAAGTGCCGGGTCCTGCACTTTGACCACAACAACCCTCTGCAGCGCTACAGGGTGGGTCAGAGTGGCTGGAGAGCAGCCAGGCAGGAAGGGACCTGGGAGTTTGGATTGACATGAAGCTGAACAGGAGCCAGCAGTGTGCCCAGGTGGCCAAGAAGGCCAATGGATCCTGGCCTGGCTCAGGAACAGTGTGGGCAGCAGGAGCAGGGAAGTGATTCTTCCCCTGTACTCAGCGCTGGTGAGGCCACCCCTGGAGTGCTGTGTCCAGTTCTGGGCCCCTCAGTTCAGGAGGGACATTGAGGGGCTGGAGCAGGTCCAGAGAAGAGCAACAAGGCTGGGGAAGGGACTCAAGCACAAGTCCTATGAGGAGAGTCTGAGGGAGCTGGGGTTGTCCAGCCTGGAGAAGAGGAGGTTCAGGGGAGACCTCATCACTCTCTACAACTCCCTGACAGGAGGTTGTAGCTAGGTGGGGGTTGGTCTCTTCTCCCAGGCAACCAGCAGTAGGACAAGAGGCCATGGTCTTAAGCTGTGCCAGGGGAGGTTTAGGCTGAATATTAGAAAAAAAATTTTTACAGAGAGGCTGATCAGACATTGGAATGGGCTGCCCAGGGAAGTGGTGGATTCTCCATCCCTGGAGGTTTTTAAGATGAGACTGGATGTGGCACTGAGTGCCATGGTCTAGTAACCACGGCGGGGTTGGATCAAGGGTTGGACTTGATGATCTCGGAGGTGTTTCCTGGTTGATTCTATGATTCTGAGATTCTATGATCAACAGAAGTGATGCTGATTCGAAAGATAGGCATCCTCAGGCCAGTGTAATTAGCAAGCCAGCACTGGCAAGCCAGTCATGGTGTGAGAGGAGAGAATCATAGAATCATTTAAGTTGGAAAAGACCTCTAAGATCGAGTCCAGCTGTTAACCCAACACTGATAATTCCACCACTAAACCATGTCCTTAAGTGCCACATCCACATGTCTTTGAAATACCTCCAGGGATGGTGACTCCACCACTGCCCTGGGCAGCCTCTTCCAATGCTTGATAACCTTTTGGTGAAGAATTTTTTTTCCTGATATCCAATCTAAAACTCCCCTGGTGTAACTTGAGGCTCCTTCCTCTTGTCCTATTGCTTGTTACTTTGGAAAAAAGACTGACATGGAAGATGACATCTCTTCTCTGGTGGGAATTTTAAAGAGACTTTTACAGAATTCATTCACAGAGTGTGGTGGAAAAAGGCAAAGAAAGATTGCATAAACCAGTCTTCATGCTGACTTGTGGCACGGAATATACAGTGATGCAGGGAAGGAGGAGAAAAAAAATTCTGCTAACCATCTGAATTTAGGTTAAGGGAAAGGGCTTAAATACAATCTCCACATGGCAAAGGTGGCAAAAGCAGCTTTTCACCTGGACAAAATGAAAGAGCTGCAGACACAGAGAAATTCACAGAGTGGGGAAGGGCCATTTGGATTAGGGACTGTGGCTAAGGTGACTCTTTGGAGAAGTTACCATAGGTTAGAATAAAAAGAAGTGTTGAAAAATGAGAACATAATGCCTAGTCAGTAGATGGGAAGCATATTTTTTTTAAAAAAAGCTGACATAATTTTTTTATTTGTCAAAAATTCAGTTGTAAAAAATAATTTCATTTATATTTTGAGTTCATACTTTTAAAAGATTTTGCATCACATTCTGTTAAAGAACAACACTACTCAAAATGTGTAGGAGTAAAACACATTAAAAACTGACAAAAACATTGTTATTGGTCATCACATCTGAATATGGGTGTATCAGATAGTATTTCCAGTGTTTCTATTATTTTTTTAAAAAATGCCTTTTGACTACATTCAGAACAGGAATTATGAAAATATATTTATCTGTCCAGGAGAGAAAATACTTCAAGTATTTTAAACTGGTTACTTTATAGATATGTAAAGGAAAAAAAAAATCATCAAATAACCATTGGAGAGATCGTGAATGGTCAGCTATAATGTGCTATTTGAATCAGCTTGTAAAATGAAGTAATATTTTAAAAAATTTTAATACAGGCAGACACAAAGTCAGATATGTCAGAAGAGAGAATGTAGGTCACACTAACAACACAGAATACCATATCCTGAAATGCAGTGACACTGAAAAGGACTTCAGAAAATCAATTTACCATGAATTCCCTATGCAATCTATGGGCTAAGGTTAATGCAATACTTGCATGATTTCAGGAGACCATGATATTACAGGTATGTATCACTGATGGGACCAGCATGGCTATGTCCAGTTCTGGTATCCAATTTTCAAATAATGATGATTCTGGAATACTGCAAGGGAATCAAGAATGAGTCACTAAATAATTTGAAATTGTGGAAGCCTTACCTGTGCATAACATCCTGCAGCTGGCCACCCCCAGGAAAAGGGCAGGGATAACTCACCACAGTGTCAGTGAAGTGCCAGGAAGGGAAAGCCCTGACAACAGCAGGCTTGCAATTAGGGAGCAAAACCACTGAAGTAAGTAATTAAGAAAGAGAAGGCAGACAAATTCAGGTTGGGAAAAAAATCGTGTGTTCTTTTAAAAAGTAAAGTAAGGATTAGGTTAAAATTAAGTGCTTGAGAGCACTGGATATAATAAGCTGATGTCTTTTCAGTAAGAATGAGTGCCCTTATAAAAGATACACTGCAGCTTGTCTGGGACCTGGGGCTGAAATCACATGACTGGCATGATAGAAGAAATAACACTAGATGTCCTTAATAACCGTAAAGCCTCAAAATCATAATACATTCACTAGAGTATGAATATTTTGACACAAAGAGGAAGGAGAAATCAAGGAAAAATAAATATTATGTTTACGTGGTCAGCTGTTTACCAGTTAGCTTTCAAAGCAGAGGAACCCCCAGCAGGTGAAACCAAAACAAAAATACACGTGCTACTGTCTTTAAAAATGCAAGATAGAAACTAGGTCTGGGAAAAAAAAATATTTTTTGACTATTTGCTTGTGAATAAAAGCAAGATTTTCTTACATGCACACAGAGGCACATAGCCAAGAAGCAGAAGGACTGAAGGAGGAACAAATGAGTATTTAAGGATGATATGTTCAAAGATCCCAAATATTTTATTTACACCTGTATTCAAAAGAGGATTTTAAGCTGTCATTTCAGCACATTATTCTCCCATGTAAGGAAAATAAATCAATATTAAAGACTGTTACCAAGGCAGTAAGTGCTACAACATTTGCATTTAGGAGCAACAGATCTCCAGAACTGGCTTGTGTGCATGCAAATATTTTCAAGGAAGTGTCGAAGGAACTAATTAAAAACCCCTACATCCTTGCTCATTACCATCAGCTGCTGGAAAGCTTAGCTTTAAAAAACATGTTGAGCCAGCCTTGAAAATTTCAGCCTAGTAAACTCTACCACCAGGAAAACAAAACTCTTAAAACAAAAATAAAGTATGAAAAGAACCAGACTGTCATTATATAAAAGAGAGAGAATAGTGCAGAGTTTTTAAAAAGAAAATGAGGCTCAGAATGTAACCAACTGCCTCAAGTACAAGCATATCTGATTAATCTACTGCTCTTTCTAAAAACAGCTGATAGCCCTCATCACAAAAAGTGACAAAGGGAACAAAACCAACTTGGGAAGTAAAAATCACCAAAGAAGAAGAAGAAGAAAAGGCTTTCAGCTGCTTTGACAATGAGGTGACTCAGAGAACTGTGTTAGGTACAGCGCTGTTTAATATGTTAGCAAACAGGGGAAGGGGCTTAAAAATCCAGCTGATAACATTGGAATTTGATACAATTATTGAGGCTTGTCCAATATTATGAGAATATTAGGAACCACTTCAGAAGGACCAAATAAACTAACTAAATAGGCAGAACAATGGCAAACGAAGGTCACAGGAGAGAGAGACGTGAATGCATATTAGAAAGAACTTCTCCCATGCATCTGTGCTAAAAGGCCAGCACTGCCACCGCCTTCGAGCTCACACAAAACCGTGTTTGTGGGCAGTGCTATTGACAGGGCTGGAGGAGCTCCGGTAGGAAACGAAATGCTTGTCTGGATCAGGACCTCCACTGAATCTGTGACCGTTGTGGGGGGAGGTGGGATGGAGTAAAACCGTGGGCAGCTGGCCGACAATCTGTCCATGTGCAAGAGCAGGCAAAGAAATAAAGCAAAACAAAACATGTTCCTTCTGCTTCACCATAAACAACTCGGCCACGAAAAGAAAGATGAGGTGCAGACTAAGCTAGGAAGAAGGGAGGCCATTACAATTTCGTTTTGTAAAGGAGTGATTTGGCCTTTCTGCTCAGCATAGCCCAAGGAATTGCAGAAATGAAATGGGTCCCAGAAGAGGCCACAGAAATGATTATCTTGCTGAGGAGAGAGCAGAGGGAGGCTCACCCCCGGTGACGCATCCGTCCGCTCCCTGCAAGAGCAGAGCTGGGATCAGGAGACCCCGGTAAGGAGCTGGAGCAAACTACCTGGGGAATTACCCCGGGGACCCGGGAGGGGTCGGAGGAGGTGCGTGGTGGAGTCACGTTTTCCTGCAGTGCTCCCAGCCCCTTTGGAGAGGGCTTGCCCCAGGGAGACTGCAAGCCCTCACGACCCCAGAATGGGCATCAGGACTGCACTGTGAGGACCACAGCTCAGAGAGCTGGGCTGGCACGGGTGTCTCCATCCCCTCATGCAAGAAAGACCTGCCAGCACAGGGGATTTTGAAGCCAGGGTGAGGGCTAAATGCCTTAAGCACTCCACTGCTGTAGCCGAACTCTAGAGTTTCTGGAATAATATTGGCTTCATTTATGCGAAAAGGAGGGGCTTTGTGCAAACCTGGACGTCTGACTACACAGCAAGTTTTAAGACTAAACAAAAAGGTTCTATCTTCATAATGGAAAAAAAAAATAACATTTTATCATAACTAAGTTTCTGAAGATATCAGTGACAAACCACAAATTGCTCAGTATTTTCTGCTATAACAAGCAGATACAGAACAGAATAGGAAAATATCTGTGTGTTTCACGTTACGCTTTTATGTACTGTGCGCTGAGCTCGCCCAAGAGCTAAACAGCATTTGATTTGTGCCTAACAATAAATAGAGAAAGGATTGCCAATTAAGAATGTGGGGCAGCTATTTTTAACGAAATGTTTTTAAACTTTTGGCTGAGTACGAGAGAAAGGCAGTGCCATCTGTCGGGGAAACGCGGCCGGTTCAGGGACCGCGCGGGCTCGGCGCTGCTGCGCCTTGGGGAGAACAAAAGCCCGGTCGGGCCCAGGGACAAGCCTGGCTTGACGCGGGATAAACTTTTACCGATGAACAGAAAGAAGAGGTAAAACAATCTGGATGGATTCAGCGCCGGACTGAGCAAACCAGCAGCTATCAGGTGTGTTTAGCACCGTCGTGCCCCTTCTCAGCAGCAGTTTCAGAGGCGCGGAGGCCGGACGTGGGACACGGGGTGATGGAGCGAGGAGGGCAGGAGAAGCCACATCAGGGGAAATTCCACCCCACTTCGGCCACTGCAGCAGCCACGGAAACGTTCCTTCCTTGCCGTTTCATGAGTCAGCACTTCCAGCGTCTAGACTTTACACTCAAATTGAAACATGCATGGGAGGAAGATAATCTGAGCTCCACAAAGGGATAAAATGGCAAGCTTAGGTGGTTTGTCAAGGACTGGGGCTCGGGCAATTTTTACTCAGCACTTCCATACTGCTAGTGGTTTCACTTTAAATATGCAGCAGTCGAATGTTTGTAGCCAAATGCAGGTTTCAATAGTTGCACTGAATTTGAAAGCCAACGTATTTAACATTTAAATACACTGTATGCACCTTATGAATTATTTACTTACACCAGCCTTTCCGGAGATGTAGGGATATTCTCACACCCACACATGCATAGCAGCACAAACACATCTATGTACATCAGCTGAGTCTTCCAGCTAATCATGCTTTTCTGTAGCTATTTAGCATGCTGCTATTTTCATTTACAGGTCAGGGTGGGTAGTGGATATCAAATATGGACATTTTTTTGCCCAGTGAGGGACTGACACATCGGCTAGAATCACGTTGATGGTTATTCAACAGAACTGCAGTAGCCGCTATTTTTGCTCCATTCCCACAGCAGCAATAAAACTGTAGCACAAAACAGAAAGTGACACACCAGATACATTGAACAGCAGCTGCCCTTAAAATCCGAGCAGTCCCCATGGACTGATTTGCCTTTTGCAAACGTTACCTTTTTTTTTTCCCCCCACCCCTACTGAGGGGGTGCAATTAAAGAAGAAGAGGGGGAAAAATGGGATCATGCGAGCAGTAAGAGCAAACAGTGAGACCAAAAATACATGATCGTGCTCTGGGAGATGTGTGGAAAGGAATGCATCAGTAAGGTGTTTTATTTAAGAAAAAATTGTCATGAATAGCAGGTGGACAGACTCCTGCTGCACTGTCCAGTCCTTGCCTTGATTAGTAAAAAAAATCATTTTTTAGTTGATACCAAAGTAAGAAGTTGTCTATGAAAGCCAAGTAAATAGTGAAAGCACACATCAAATGTGCCCTTGGGCAGGATTAATGTACAGACAACATTTTGGAAAAGCATATTTTTCTTTTTTAAACAGATAAGTGTATTTTGAACAGGAAATATTTTGTACTTTGAAGCAGGAAGACTTATTTTTATGGTGTTCCATGCTGCCCTGTTTTAGGTATTGCACATCCTAAGATATGGAATGAAAAAAGCACTTCTCTGGTGCCAAAGGGAAGCAGGACTTGAAAGAACACAAAAGTACCACTTAACTTGTAAGAGGTGCACTCTGAATTTTTTTTTCCAGCTGAACTCTGTAAGTCTGCAAAATCTGAGAAACAGAATATTAATCTTTGATGAAGCAAACCTAAAACTGTATAGGCTTGGATTGCAGTCATAATGATATTGTATTCAAATACCAAGACTCCTTTCTGAATAAATTCCCTTAAAGTATTCTGTAGAGCAATATTCCATGGGGAGACTGAACTAACCTCCACTTTCAAACTCAAGATGATACACAGGCCAACCAGAACTAGAACTGAAGCTAAAAATATTCAAAGGCCCAATCACTGCATAGCTTGTGATAGTAGTCTTTTTTTCATAACATATGTTCACAGATATGTCATCATCATCTGTTGTCAGACTACTGGCAAATAGAGACTTGCAAATTTTCCTGCATTTTTCACATCTCTGCTTGTTCCAGCACTAACATTGCCTGCTTGCCTTTTATTCACCATGTCTGGCATGTTCTAGTAATTCTCTGTCACACTAAGATCTTGTGCCCTCAATATTTGTTTGCTTGGTTTTTTAAAATAGATGTAGAGCAATTTCTCTTATTTCTCCCCCCCCCCCCTTATTGTCTACATTACATTTATTTCTTCTGATTTAGGTAGGACAGGAATTCATTTCTATATCCTGCACACACCCTCAACAGTTTAAGTCTCGAGTTATCCTTTTATTTAATATCAACAAACAAACCAGCCAAATTTGATCCTGGATGAAAACATAACTATTAGCATAGTAAAGCTCAGCTAAAAAGACCTGTCCCCAGTACTTCTAGCCATGGGATCTGGAAATACTTCCAAGCTGCTATGACTGTTCTACCTGCATGTCAGGATGAGCCCCAAGACTTAATCTTCTCTTATTCTTTGATTTTCACTGGGAGAGGGCCAAGGTGTACAGGTTAGGAACATGCCAGAGCATGCTGTAAAAGGTCTGGATGATCTGAACAATAAGGCACTGGGACTGCAGGGCACAGGCACAGAGTATGATACGGATTTTGCTATTTGCAGCACTGAAATGGGGCCTTTTTTGCCCAAAATGTAGGAATTTTCAGTACAGAAAATTAATTTCCAAAGGGTGAGAGCAAGTGAGTATTAATTAACATTAGTGGCTGGTACCCACTGCTAGAATTCTGTCATCATACCCAATAAGCCACAGTTTTTCTCCACAAGCTATTATTCTATGTAGTCAGGCCTAGAACAGCAAGGAAGGTAAATAAATATGTGCAGAACTTCACATCTCAGGGGGATGACCCCAGAGAGTAAAGACAGAACTGTAGTAAGATGTGTACTGTCAATGTTCACAATGCTCAAAGCCATCCACTACTAAATTCCATTTACTTAGGGAAGATATACCAACCATGCAGATTTTAAGGCTATGAGTTAGTTTCCCTGATGCTGATGGGAATTTTAACCTTAGTCAAGGAAGTGTCTGGGCCTGAAGGAGCCTGAAGACACCAATAATCACTAGCAGGTGATGAGTGTCTGTGTTGAATGATCCCATTTAAAATCCTGCCAGGCATCTATTTGCCTCTTCAGCTCCTTAGTTACTTTTGTGTATCTGGCCTTTGTTATTTGGAGAGTCTTTGGTTTATTCTTCTTTCTATAGTCTTTTGTCTTTGAAGGATTGATTTATTACTATCTGATATGAGCTACATAATCCAACAAAAATGCCTTGTCTGAACAGTTTATAGTTCTGCTTAAGATTTATGTTTCATCCATCCTTCCTTTTTCTTCTTTACGATTTTAAAGGTTTGCCTATTCAGAAATAAAATCTTCTTCTAGGAAAGGAAATTAACCTAAAGTCTGATTCACTTTAAAGTCTGAGATAGCTCAATTTAGGATGTGCTCTTTGTAACATAAAAACCATACACGTTCCCTGCTGTCCATGTTCCCCAGTACATTTTTCCTAATGCACTTGAATTGTTCCTACCTCTCACTCCAGCTCTTCCTCAGAAATTTCTCCTTTTTCTCCAAACTTTCCTTTTTGTTGTTTCACCTGATTTAAAACACTGTGGCCAACACAGTTTTTACTGGTTTCACCTTGTCTTCAACTTTGTCTTGAATCTCTTCCACACCTTGGGATGACTGTTCTATCTTCAGCCCGTGCATAATTGTTTCCTTAATTATTTAACCTCTTACCCACCATCTTTCACTCATCCTGAAATCCCTTTCTTCAATTCCCTCCTAATAACGGATTCTGCATTAAAATCCTCATGAAAGCAAATGCTGGGAAAGCTCCTGTAACAACAGATTGTTTCTGATGCAATAATGAATGCTGCAATTAACATAAATAGCTATTTTACTTCTCAGTAAATGGTTCTATTAGAACATCATAAACATTCTGCAAGGCACCTCACTGGTGCACCCTGAAGGGTGCACCTTGCTACCAAATGCAAGATATGGACAGTCCTGAGACCAGCAGTTTTATGCCCACTTGTGTGGGCAATTCAGTCTCCCAGTTGTGGAATTGCCTGGGGAAACCATGAACTCCGTAGCTCAGTGAGCTGCAAGGGTGGAAACTCCAACCAAGGACTTATCACCTCCTTCCAAAATTGCACACTGCTTAAACTGTTACCTTGGTTTGGAGCCCTCAGACTGCTGGAGAGTTGTAACACCTTCACAGCACCATTGTACCAAGGACTGGGATCAAGAACAGAACATGGTCCTCTGGATCTGAGTGTTCAGGAATCAAAGAGGCTGTGGGGGGAGGGTGGGAGAGAGAAAAGGGGACATGGCCTGGGCTTCTCTTCTACAAAAGTTCTGGTCTCAGCTGTTGTGTCTGGGAGGATTTTGCTCTGGAAGACAGTGACATTAGTACTCTGATAATCCAAAGTATTTTTCAGCATCCTCCAGTTTGTGGATACACTCCTAAGTTAATACATAAAGAATGACATGCATGCAGTTTTCACACCAACGAAACTCACACCCAAAGTGAGAATCCTGTGGAAATTAAAAGCTTCTGAAAAATCAGGTGCCCTTTATATGGACCCCTTGACTCGTGTTTAGCAATGCTTTTCTTTCCTCAGCTGCTCTTCCTCAAAGGTGTCAGAAGTTCTGCAGCCTCTACGTACCTCAGCAGAAGGCACAGGGTGCTCAATGTCTCTTAATGATCAACCCACTAATTTTGATGCCATTGACCTCTGCAGCAGTGCTTACTATGCACAAAATATGATAATATTAAACATTTTAAAAAGGAGGTTTTTTTATGTTTCATTTCAAACCAAGTATTTCTGATTAAGGGAGTTAGTTCAATTCCTACCAGTTTGCATCTAAACCTTTTTAAGGGTTGTAATAATCTTCTATACCTAAAAAAAAGAGCAATGACTAACATTAGGTGTGCAAGCAAATATTTTTAACCCCAGAGCACAAACAAGGGTGGGCAGGTAGGCTTTGTTGCTCTCAGCTAAGCTACATATGGGATTTCTGATGTGATCATTCACATTTACTATGACTGTCAATCCAACATCTGCTGTTGCCATATTGGACTGTGAATATTTCAGATCAACAACTGAAATCCAGATGTGCTTGTGTCATGAGCTCTATGCACTCTACTTGAAATGATTTGTCTTCAAAACCAGAATTACGGATGCACTCACGCTTGCAGCAGTATCCTGAAATGTTCCTCGTGCACAGCAGAGCTTTTGTGGGAGAACTCTGACACCTGGGTCCAAACTCTCTGACACTCTGGGCAAGAGGCGTGTGCAGACGGGACTCCCTCCCTTCTCGGTGCAACAGCTGGAGGTAGAAGACAAACCAGCAACACATTCTATGCCATTATTATCCCCATTTCTAATTTAATTCTTTTGCACTAACACCCCCCCCCCCCAAATTTTACTGTGCAGTCTCCCTTCTAAGGATAGCGTAACATATGGTCTCAAAATCAACAAAAGCCATGCTTGTTTTTTTTCCTCATGTCTCTCTGCACAACTAATTTTAAAAAGAAAAGGGTTGTTACAAGCAGTACATTTGTGACCCTGTCTTGTCTCTTTTTGACTGCTCAAGTTGAGGATTTCCATCTTGGTTGCTGGCTTCACCATCCTTCCCTTTTGTAGGGGGACTGCAAGAATGAGAGCTGTAGGAGAGTTGGAGGGTTGATGAGCTGTAAGGAGCAAAAGAGGCAGGATGGGCACATCACATAACCCGGGGGTATGGCTATGAGAATTTTTCAGATTGACTTTATTATGAGAACCAAGGGGTTAATTTAAACATGGGGAATTCTGCATGTATCTAATACTTCAACATCCTGCCTCAAAACAATGGATATTTCTTGTTACGACAGAGGAAAGCTGTTGTTAAGGTTTAATTCGTATGAGAATGTCTTCAGACCAAATATTAGTTTTTTTCTGTTTTCTCCTCTCACCAAGCCTGGGTACTAAGTGGTGCTAGAGGTGGGGTTCACACACACACATGAAGAGCCACACACCAAACTCTTCGTCTGTGTGGGAATCAAACAGGGAGGCCTGGACAGCAGCCCTCAACTTCCAAGCAAAAAACATTCACAGATTTGACCAACTCTGGAGTTTAAAGTATTGCTGCTTTCAAAGGAGTACAGAGGACTGCTCATTTCCCTGTGTGTGGTAAAACATACAGAATCGCTCTCTGTCCACCATTAGCATGGTCCAATGTGGCTTTCAAACTCCCTGTGACATGATGGGGAAGCACAGGAGTGCACACAGCTACACAGCATCTCTCAGGGCAGCTGTGCACAGCCTTGCTCATGGCTGCAGAGAAACATATACCCCCAGGACAGAGAATGGACTCACTCTGGCTAGAGCCACACTTCAGGACTGTGCCACAGAGCTGGAAAACACTGCACTGGGGAGAATAAAAAGACAGGAAAGAGGTACAGGGAAGTGTACAGGGAACCTACATTGACCCATCTGAGCTACTAATGCAGTTTATTTTCCTAATTCTGCTCGTTAACACATTTATTGGGTCACTTAGTTCAGATGTGTGTAACTTCGGAAGCGTGTTCCTTGTTGGTTTGTACATGGCACTTCTCATCTTCTAAGCAGAATTTATATTTTTAGACACAAGCCAAAACAGAGGTGCTTTTAATAAAACAATTACAGCCAAGCAGGAGTATTCTGACAAAAAAAAAAAAAATTCACTGGAAAATACTGATTCATGGAAGCCTGCCTTTGCCTTTTTTTTTTTTTTGTTAGGAAGAAGGTCAGAGAAATATTTTTCAGAACTTTAACTTTTTGTAAGAAAAAGCTGTGGAGAATAAACACATTACTGCATTCACCTGAGACACAGGAGACCCAGATTCAACTTAGAGCTTTACCTGATTTAATTTTGGCCTCAGCAAATCCCCGGTGAATGTCTCAGTCAAGTGCATACATCTCAGCCTCTAGTATCAGCCCAGGGAATTTATGGAGTCTGGGAGTGTAAAATGTTCCCTGGATACTCCTCAAGAAGGCATGACAATGGCAGGAGTGGAACCCAGACCTGCAAAAACGCTGGGAAAGAAAAACACGTGCAAAACAAACTTGCCCAAATGAAATGAAAAAAATCTCAATTTACAACGTGTCAGTCAGAAAATGTGCTAAAACAGTAAGAAGCTGAGCTCCTCTACCATAAAACCTGGGAAAATTGAATGTCTTCCATGAGGACTGAAATTCCCATTTTTGGTGATAAATATGCTTTAAACCGTCCCCTTGAAAAAAATATAAGGACCATGAAATTCTGATATCCTTAAGTCAGAGGAAAATTCCCAGTGACTTTATTAAGAATTTTGTCTTGATGAATAGAGATTTTGGAGTTCAGGAGGTGGCCCTGAAATTTCAGGGTCAGATCTCTTCAGCCTTGCAACTGAGCACAAAACAACCAAGCTCAAAGGAATCACCCCTAAGGTATCGTGCAGCAACGTACAAGTCACGAGTGTGATGCACAATTTGCCTTCTATTTGCCAAGTTCTGGATTCCTTTTCTGATCCAGACTACTGTGCTATCACACTGAATGCCACTGCAGGCTCAGTAGGTGCCATAAGATGCAACAAGTCCATGGTTTCTCAGACTCTGCATTTCCCACGCTGCTTGGATTTACTTGTCACTATTTTCCTGCTTGATAACTGCAGGGATGAGAATATTAGGAGTGGCAGTCTAATCAGTGACCACTCTGGGCATTCAACCTGTCAGAGCTGAAAACTCATGAATGAGCTGCAGTGGGTCAGTGATGTGCTCACACATCAACCAGAGCAGGAGGCTCCTCTACAATAAGGCTCTTCCTCATCATTTATCCAAAGCAGGAATGGAAGCCATAAAATAAAATAAATTAAAAAAAACCCCAAGCTAAGACCAAGCAAGGATCAAAAATCACACAATAAAGATCTAAGTCTATTTTCAGCATAGAGAAAACATAAAAAACTATTTGCTTGTCTTTTAGACACAGTATCAGACAGGTGTTGCACTAAAGATGACTTTTTTTTTTTGCAGAGAGATAGCAGAGATCTGACCCTTTCTCATACACTGAATTCAAACATCAGATGTGCACAAATCCTTATAAATCTCATAAATATATATATTTATATTTATATAATTTTTTATATCTATATCTCAATCAAACCCCACAAGTACAAGTAAATGAATTCAAATGTACTCATTGCTCAATTAAATCTCATCCAGAGGTGGGTCTGGGCAGCCATGGCCCCAGTTCAACAAACCACTTAAGCATATGCTTAAAACAAGCTCTGGATCAATTCCCAGTGAGGATTAATGCATATTCGTAAATGCTTCGGTCCTTTAGAGACCACAGAATGAAATATTGCTGGAAAAGCCTTAAAAAGTAAAAGCACAATTTTAGTTGCTTGTTTTTAAATTAGCTTCAGCCACACTGAATATTCCAGACTCAGCAAACTCTCCACAGACAAATGTTTATTTTCATTCTATAGCACCTTGTGCAATGAAATTAAAATTTCAGAATGCAGCGCGGGGCGGCCAGAGGGAAGGATGAGGACAGAAGGTGGAGGTTAATGCAGAAGGACTGTCTGAGCTTTCCAAGTACATTGTAATAGAAAGCACATGAAAAGGATGGCTAAGCTGGTAAATAATGATAGATCAATCTACTGCTATTTCTGTGGCTCTGCAAGATGTACATGTCCTGACACTCCTCCTTATGTATTAAATTGAGAATGTGAATTGATATAAAGTGAAATGTTTTCTTTCCCTCAAGCTCCTTCTGTGCCTAGATGGACTGATGTTCACACTCCACTTTTTTCCTTTGGTTAACCAGAGAAATAAATTCTTGATTAGACCCACATTATTCATGTTTTGCAGAGAATTTTTTGCCTACACATACAAGTCCTGCTGGGGTAAGCCAGCAGAGACCTATTGACTTAGTGTCGTAGCAAATTACATGGCCTCATAGTCAGATGAAATATTAACTCAAGGGACTGATATTTTCACTGGATCAAAGACCAACTAATGAGAAACAGAGTACCGGTTTTCAAAGAGGGTTTAAAAAGTTAGAACAAAACACAGATCATTTAATATACTGCAAAAGTTGCAGTAACTTCCTGACAGTTTGCTTGCCTACAAACCTCTTAGCCCTGATTTATTAACATTAGCTGCTGTGCCAAGTTCATGTCATAAAGGATAGATGCTGTGTGCCCACGCTCTGCTTGGAACTGCATAAACATGATCATCAACTAGATTTGACATCATAATCAAAACAATGAAAACAAGCTAAAGGTGGCAGGCAATATCCAAGAAACTGTATTAAGAAGCTCTGTCTACATTATGAAAAATAAAATTTGTCTCCAATGATGGAGGGAAGGACCTGTTTTTTAAAGGAATTCAGGTGCTTAAAGGAGCAGATGGGTGCACAGTGGGATTTTTAGAAGCTCTTTGATGGCAACTCCCACTGAAATCACTGTGTATTAGGCAGCTAGGTATTTCGGAAAATTCACATTACCTGCATCTTTAAGCACCTAAATACCTTTAAATATTTGGCCCAAAGACAGCTTACTGTAACGTCATAGGAAACAGAATAGTCCCTGCTCAAGGGAAAATAGTTTATTGTATGGTCAATTAATTTTCAAGCAAGAGAAATCCATGTAAGCAATTTGTAAGAGAAATTAGGCCAGAACTCCTGAGCTATGACTTCTGAGTGGTATTTTGTAATTGAAATAAGAGATATGGCACACAAAGAAACCTTGGACATCTTTTTTTTATTTGCAAGATTATAACAGCAATGGTACGGGTACGGATAAGCTGCTCCTCTTAAACTGGAGCCCATCCGGAATGTTTGGGCCTCAATCCCACCGAAGAGCAAAAGATAAATGTGGTACCTTGGTGCTTGTGAAGGGAGTCAGGGGCTGGTAAGTGCAAGGGCTACAGGAGGGACACACACCCTGCAGGGAAGGCAGGCAGATGGACGTAGGCGTCATTTGTCTCTTTGGTCTGGGAGAAAGACATCAGCAGCTGCAGCTTTTTGTCCCAAGGAAGCCCTGGAATTCCAAATGGGAACCTGTAAGATTTTTTGGGACACTTATGGCCAACACTGCGAGGGGAAGAGGGCACTGCAGGTGTCATGGAGGTGAGACACTGCACCTAGACTGGCTCACTGCCATTTAGTTTTCTAATTCCACTGGTCCAAGAACAAAGCAAAGAGACCTAAGATAGCAAGTCCTGCACGTATCCTTTCACTCCTGCTTCAGGAGCGGGAGCCATAAGTAAAGAAGCCCTTCTACTTGCTTGCTTCTGGCTACTGTCTTGCATCCAGGCTTTGTCCTGTTAGCCTGAGGTCTAGGAAAGCAAACAAGTTTCTTGGCTTACCTTTTACAGAAGAGTAAAATAACAGCTCTAGTGCTGCATCATGTCACCTTTCAGTGGCAGAAGAGGATTTCTCCTTCATCACCAATCTGTGTATCCCATCCAAGTCACTTCATTTAATGTGGAAAAAACAAGGAGTGACAGAACAGGGCCCTCAGAGTAAGGCTCCCAGCATAATGCATCCACAAGAATTTAACAAGTGGGATTTACTTAACTGGTCACTAAGTGTTAGGATTGCTTTAAAGATATATTGCTGAAAGTGTTTCTCTGGCTATAAAGAAACAGAACCAAGGGAGCAGAGAAAATGCCTGGCAAGCAAACTCTCTCCCTTTTGTTTAATAGCTCTCTTCAGATTTGTAGGCCCAGAAAAAGCTTCATTAAAGTTAATGGACAAATCTTCCAGGGAAAAAAATTAAGTACTTAAATGTTACTAGTTTTGGTCTGAGCACACAAAATTTCTCTTCCTTGCTGGGCTCACCCCAAGATAGCAATCTTCAGACAGAATTACATAAATATTGACAGCTTTCAGGCTGGCTTTTTGTCTCAGACCTTATAAGTGACTGGCAGAGTTCACGGGCCAGGTTCACAAGCCTTGTAAGTGGGCACAGCTTCACTGAAGTCAGTGGGAAGCCTGCACACATTACAGGAACCTTCCATAAATAGAACAGAGCTGTGTCCATTTGTACCAGAAATGACTGCAAATTACTGCCAGAAACATTACAGAGTACATTTTTCACTCTGTAGACTTCAGGCAAACCATTCCTGATGACACCGTACGAAAACACCACCCCCGAGTCACTTCCTCAGCTATTGCCATGGCACCCTTTCCCTTAACATTTAAAACCTCTCTAACACACCAATGCCAATTGCTATCACCCTTGCTACACCTCCAGTGTGCTACTATGCTTACTTTTCAATAGGTGACTCAGGCACAGATTGTGACCTTCACCAGGACCCAGTGAGTTGATGGGGAGACACAGCAAGGTGCTGGGACAAAGAAAGGTGAATATAATCCCTTATATAATGGATTTAACACTCAGTCTTTACTCACATCAGGCATTTCGCAGAAGAAATGCTTTAAATAGCTTCTTTATCCACTCACAGTACAGGAAGAAGTAAACTTACCCTGCTGTATGCTTCTAAAAGGCAAAATTAAAAAAAGCTCAGTTAACAATACATGCTGCCATTTTATATCTTAGATGAGATTTTAAATGGGTAGCCATTAAAAAAAAGGCTGTGCAACTTCCACCCTAAACCAGGCAAAACTGCGACTAAGAATGGGATGCTGCACAGAGACAACTGTGTTCTAGTACCACACCTGAGGTGAGACATAGCAAACATAATCTGCAGTTCCCATTTGGGTGTTGAAAAGTGTAAAAACAACATTTGAGATGTCCTGTTCTTGCCAGACATGAATGATGCAATCAAAGATAAAGTATCCTGCTGTGAAGCCTGCAGCTCATACAGGGAGCAGAATGTAACAGGGACCACTTACACAACATGAGGCTCCTGACTGCCCTTGGAACAAGGTTGGCAGAGACCCCTCTGGACGAACAAGGAGGAGTCATTTCTCATTAATAGACTGTTCCTAAAATTTTTACGTACTATCTCACTGATAATATTATTTATAATATCGGTGTGATATTGTTATCTGCTGTTTGTTCAAATGAATACAGTTAAAAATAGAATAATGGATGGGGTTTGGTGTATAAGTGACTTGTTTTGGCAATTTTCAGCAGCACATGAGTAAAATGCATTGTGTCGTGGCTTCTTTAGGCAGAGTCAAGTGCAATAGCAGAAAAATCAGTAAAATACTCCAAAGAGATTTTAAAATTCAGAGAGGATTTTGAGGGATCTCTTGGCAGCACTGTCAGGCTGCTCATGAAAACACACAACGTTTTAATACAGACTGTCAGTTCTCCAGCTATAAAGCAGACGCCAAAATATATGGGTCTGAGGATCCTCCTGTAAAAGCCAGAAGACTGAACACTCATGTAGTCACAAGGAAAACTGATAAGGCTGTCTTTGACAGAAAAAAAATTAAAATTCTGGGAGGTCCAACTTGACAAACCTCATGTTTTTCCCATCAAAATTAAGGGGCAGAAATCCCATACTTCACTGTGCAAACTTATGAGTCCAGGCTGACAGCTCTATGTACTGTACAGAACAGAATGGGGTGCACAGGGACCTGATGTTTGGGCCTTTGCATTTTGACCCACAGCATCTGATGAGGATTCTGCAAAGCTATTCTAGTTTACTGCCCAAAACACACTGGCCTGAAGAAAGTTGAGTGAATACCTGCTTTTCAAAGCTGAGCTTCACATTTTAGGCATAATGTAGCCCCGATGCATAATCTAGTTTATGCAGACTCCAGCTTTTTCATGTTTTACTTTCAAATCCAAAAACTTATTAACACTGACTTTCCTAAGTTTTAACAAAATGTCCATCTTGATGACACTGTAATCCCTGAAATAAAATGCCATAAGGCTTCAGAGCTCCCAACAGTTTTAAAATATGGAGACAAGTAGTACATATTAGCCCGTGATACACACAGGGGAAGATTATTAGCTAATAACAACTTTCCTTCTCTGTTCCAGCTCATGACTTTACTCCTTATGCACAGTCATGGCTGCTGCAACTTTCCTGTTTGATGTTCCTGCAGCTTTCAAGCTGCACACTTCTCCTGCATGTCTTCACCTGAGCAGCAGCCCCATTTCACACCTCCCACTCTCCAAAAAGTTCTGTCTTCAGGTGTTTTTCACCACTCACTAGTTTTCAGTCCTCTTTGGATTAGACACCACGAAACTACTTCCCGGATGAATCCATCATCTGTAATTTTGTATTGAGCTTATTTTGGATTGGGAGCGCCCTGGGGTAGGGACAGCTTTTTGTTCTGTTTGTACAGCACCTCCCATAAGGGCTTTCATAACTGAAATAATAAATATGTAACCTCTGTGTCATTAATGAGAGTCATTGGCAAAAGGAGGAAACGAGTAAGTGCTAATACCCATGACGTTAATCTGTGCAATGTGCTGCTTCTTAACACCACAGTGAGCCAATGGAGTAATTAAAACTGATCAGTGCAATTGTTTCAACATTAATGCAGAACTCAAGATCAGAAACTGAGCAGCTGCAGGGATTGCTGGAAAGTCAGTGTAAGTATCACCATCCTTGCCCGTAGGTGAAGAGCTGAGAGTGAAGATTAATACTCTGATTCACGGCATGGAAAAAGTACTTTACTCCAGCATTTTCCAGTGGACTTCTCTGCAAAGCTACCATAACTAAAATGAACTTGAAAAGGTGTTCTTTAAGAACTCTGTAGTAAAAGCGAGATGGGAAGGATCTTACTGCTTTTTCCAAAGCATGCTAGTATCACTTGACAATTTTTTGTCACATTGATTCAAATTCACTTTTTCCCCTGAGAAGTATAAGAATTCATCAGCTTTCCCTCTCTGATTTCTGCTGTCAAACACATCAGAAAGCATGCACCTCTCCATAATTCAAATTCTTTCCTGCCCACCTTAATTGTGTGTCTCTTTTCTGGATGTAACATAGCAAGAATGGGCTGTCTCGAAGGAAGACTTCCCCTGGATGTCCTTATAAGGCAGGTGTACATGATCACTGAAGGATAAATCCTACGCATAATTCTTCTGTCATCAGTTTACTCTACGTCTCCATGCTCCATGACAGCCATTTTGATGGCCTTGTCTACAGGGAATATTCCCATGAACTTCCTCAGGCTCTGCAAGGAATGAAAGCAAATTGGTACCTCCAAGTATAAGTCATTCCAGCTGTTTCAGAAGAAAGGAAAATGGTAAATTCATGCTCTTCAGAAGCAATAAAACAGATCCTGATTTAGCTAATTGTCTTAACAGGAGTTGAGGAACTCAACAGTTTCTGTGGAAGCCAGCTAAGGTCTCACCTATTTCCATTCACCTTTAACAACTTCTAGTCAGCTGATAAGTTGCTCTGTTGATAACAAGAGGCTGTTGTGACAGATAGTAATTGCTAGAAAAGAGTAGATGATCGTGTCTGTGCTTCAGGATTCACAGAGCTCTAACAGACTGTAGATCCTGGAATTTGCATGTGTGTGGATTTTTGGTTATACTGACTGTCCCCAGTGTTATGCAGAAGGCATTTGGGTCTCCAAATGCTATTTGTGCCACATCTTCAGGGATTAGGGCTTGGCAGCCCTGCATCCCTACCCTTTTAACTCCAAATGTCACACATTGCTAAGGAAGATCTTTAAAAATACCTAAAATTTGGTTTGCAGCACTGGATTCCTTCAACACAGTAGCTTTTTGAAATACCTTCACCCTGATACACTGAGGGTTGTAAACAGCACTAGACATAAGGGGAGAAAAAAACCAGAAAAGAAGTAACATAAAAATACTGAACAAAAATGAAAGAGAGAAGGATGACAAGAGAAGTAAGACAAGCCAACTGTAGTGAAGAAAAATGTTCTTACGCTGATACTTTGGGGACTTCTGAAAAGAGTTCACAGCTCAGTGGTGTGAGAATATGTCAAGGTTATTGAACCTAAGGCATAGGTTGCTAACTAACTGTTGCTTACTTTGCTTGACCTTTGAGTCTGCTTACCCAGCTTCCCCAGGACTTTGTAGAGTGTACAAAATGCATCCTTTACACTAGATGGTCAGTAATTTGGGCTAAATTCCCATTGTTTACTGTGCAGCCAAAGAGCTGTCCCCTTGTTCTGCTCCCACATTTAAACCAACCCAAGAAGCATCATCTCTAAACTTCACTGAAAACATATGGATGCCTCAGAGTAAAGTTATATACAGTTACACATACAAAGGAGGTGCTAAGCTTGTTTCTTTCCATGCAGAATAAACATGGTGGAGGGGAATATCTGTGTGTGTGTGTGGTGGTGGGGAAAATACATCTGTCATCAATTAGCTGAACTGTCAATCCTTTCAATAGGAAAAAAAAATTAAAAAAGGAAAGAAAGCACGTGACATAAGTATTTTCATTCTTTTCCCATTCTCTCAACATTTCAGAATATCTACAGTGGAGATTTATCATCTTTTAAAAGAAGAAACTTCCTAAGACATCTGACTCTATGAGGCCTTTTCAGGCTTATTAAACACACTCCCCCACAAAAAACCCCCCCAAAAAACAACATCCCAAAACCTAGAAGAACAGCACCAGTAGCTGTGGCTTGAGAGATGCTACTTTTGCCTTTCTTTTCCTTGCACTGTTTAGACAGATCCAACCTTGAAATAATCTTGCCATTGCCTACTGCTGGCTGGAGCCCCTTTCGTTAAAGTCAGAGAGAATCAGAATAAGGTTTGCAAAAACCTGAGAATAAAAATAAAACAATCACCCAGCAAACAGAGTAAAAAGAAATTGTAAGCAAGTATTTGTATCAGTAAACTTGAAAACCATCATCTGCTGTCTTCGCTTAATGTCAATAGTTACTGATGTCTGCTCTCATAAATATCATCTTGTAACTGGCTTTTCATCCCTTTCCACGCTTGCCACCCCTCCTCTTCAACATGCACTCAGTTGTAATATATGGAAAAATTGAGCTCTGTAAGTAAATTCCAGTCTGTATTGGCAAATCTCAACAGATTTCCACATAGTGCTGGCAATTTACACTCATAGCTAATTTGACCCATTAAAGAAGTTATTCTGGTCAATGAATTAGTTTGTTTACCAGTAAAAGGAAGTAGTAACTGTGAACTAAAGTGCTATTTGAATATTCCTTATTTACAGACTCTGGTTCAGCAAAGCTCACACCGTGGCTACATTTGATTAGGATTGATTCTGCGGTGCAACTTGAGCACAGGTTATTTGATCAGTATCTAACTAAAATAACACATTTTATTAATAAACTGTAATACTGAACTCTACCTCTGTTCCTCCAACTCTTTCAGAAAAAAAAAAAATAAAATCCATAAATATACATACATTGTTCATAAGCCTGAAGGCCAAGTGAATACACTTAGTGCTAGTTGAAATAAGACAGTTGAATGCTGCTGAAATCTTACTGAAGCAGCTTGCAAAAGGCCTGAGGAACAGAACACAATAAGCGTTCAAAAACATCTCACAATGTAATAATCAATGTGTAATATGAGCTAGGGGTTAGTTAAATAAAATGTGAAAGCTGTATTAATGAACCCTTTTGCTGTCCGACACAGCATTTCATTTTCTTTCATAGGCTGCATAATGCAGGGCTTGGGAATAAATTATAGATGAAACCCCCATCATATGTTTATAAATACACTAACATTAGCATTTTACTTCCTCATAAATCTGCACCAAACATTCAGGCACAAGATAGAAAGCCCTGTAAAACAATGATATATTCTCTGCTTGCAAGACTTGCCTAGTGGCCCATTCATTTTTACCGCTGTTCTTCAAACATTACTTTCTTCACTCATGCCCCCTCATTTAAAATCCATTTTAATTTAAAGATGTTCGATGCAGTCCTAGTGGTACATTTACTCATCCTGGTTATACATCATGGAGCAGGGAAAAGAAAATTGTTTAATCTAGAGATACGGTTCACTGTGGTCACCACTGAACAGTGGAGTAATTACCAGATCAGCTCTGCTAAAAATGCACTCAGGGTGTTCTGTGACCTATCATCTTCTAATCTGCATAGTGAAGTATAGCTTCATAACTATAAATTGCTGACTTAATTAAAACCAGGACCTTTCTGTCATTTAATTACAGGGAGAAAGGTTATTGCTTAAATGCAATTTTCCAAATGTGATTTCTTAACAGTTATTAACTGCTTCACCATCATTTATTGTTTCAGATTTTTCAATTTGAAAATAGTCCCTGTGACAGAAGTAATGACTTCATGAAAAACTCAATCTAGATGGAGCTGAGCAGACCCATTTGTTTCTCGTAAGTGGAGCAGACAGAAAACTTGAAAATGTCACAGGAGGATCCTGTGATTGCTCCACTTTACAGGAGTAATTAAAAACCAAGAGGTTGTATTAAAGGTGAAGAGAGGGGGTTTATGACAATCTCAAGGTTTTTCCCCTTACCAAAATATTGTGCTTGCCTTTTCAACTCTATTAGGAAAGGTTTGGATTAATAATTGATAGTTTATCCCAATCCAATACACAATGCCAATACACTAAGACAAGCCACTTAGTTCTGCAGCTTTTCTATTCATCTTCCGAGAGTCACCTTAATTTGAAGAAAAATAAGTTCCATATAATTTCCCTCTGCATATAAAGCTTTTCCCTTCTAAGAACTATTGTTTTCATGAAGTAAGTGCATCTTAACTAAAATTTGAATAATGGCTTGCTGTCTAAAATAGACCTTCTCATTCAAGAATTAATTTGATTCTGCTAAACCACTTTTATATCAGTTTGAGTCCAGTGAGAAAAAAAGTCAGCATCAAGACCTCCATTGCAGAGTTCTGCATGAAATTCTACTTGAAGGACAAACCTGGCCCTTTTAACTCATAGGAACAGCTAAAGCCTATACAGCAGATACAAGGTAAGGTCCCTCAAAAAAAAAAAAAAAAAAAGAAGGAAAAAAAAAGAAAGAAAAATATTAAAAAAAAAAAAAAAAGGAAAAAGAAACACAGATGCTTGCTGTTGCCAGGACGACAATTCCTTGCTCCCCATAAGAACACATTTTTAATGTGAATTTTCCTTGAATCCCCTTTTGTCTAATTAACAGCCTTTCCAAGATGCAGGTGAATGTTACATGAAAGAGGTTTTGCAGATCAAGGGAAGCTTATTGTTCAAGAATACCATAGGAAGCTAAGAAGCTTTCTACCAGTCAGTCATATATTTATTCCTTTGCCCTTGTGGTGAGACTCTACGTTCACATAAAGCTTCACTGGCATCACTGGCAGGGGCTTTAAGGTATTGGAGGAGCTGGTAATGGATACAGTAGGCAGCACTATGGATCCATCCATTTCAAACATCTTTTTGATCCCATAAGTATACCATAGTCTTCAACTCATTCATCCTCCAACACCCTCATTAGTAAGGGGAGAGCTGCTACCTCCAGGTAACTGGAGCTGAGGGACAGAGGCCACATGGTCCAGAACCTTCAGCTCGGGGTCAGGGCCTGGAGAACAGAGAACCTCTTCTTTCCTGAACAAACAAACCATGGGGATTCATTTTATGTCCAGTTTTCTGAGGCATTCAGCTGTATGTGAACTATGAAACTAGAACCTGAAACTTAGTGGGGACTGTTACTTACTGGTAATTCTGCTGAGCAGTTTGCAAATATTCACTGTAGGCACAGCACCGGCTGCACTGCATGAGCCATGTGGCAGTGTTTGCTCTCCCTGCAGCAACACAGCTGAATATTGCCCATTCAGAATTTGCTCTGCTTTTACTATTAACACAACACCCAAAATATTTTCAAACCATGTGTCGCCTCTGTTCCAAACTGCATCGCTAAGTGGAATACGAGCTTTTGACTCTTTTTTTCCTCCCCTTCCATTTCTTATTGTGAGGACAAATCACGCTTTTGGTTAGTCACCAAACATATGTGTTATTGGTTTTGTTCCCTGACTGGTAGACTTGCATAACTTAGCAATGGAATCAAAACTGTAAACAGACAACATATGTGCATGTACGATGTGCAGTTTGCTTTCAGCTAATGATCAAGCACTCTGGGTTACAGTTTGCCCTTGGCAAGTATCTGTACCAGCATAGCTGGAATCCTTACATGTTTACACTCCACACTGGCAGGGGAGTGGCAGTGTGGCACAGGAAATGGCATGAGGGAACATGAATTATCTATTTTCAAACTCTCTGGAGGTGTCCTTCACGCGAATAAAAACTACAGAGAACAAAAATGCAAGAGAGAGAGAAAGAAATGGAGGAGTTTAGCAGAAAACGGGAAAGATAAAATGCAGCAACCATAGAAAGAGAACAGAAAAAGAGACAGTGGATACAGCTGCATTCCCTGGAATGAAAATACAGCAGCTCTGAGCAGAAAGCATCAGGTATAGGCAGTCTTGACAAAGACTCCGGACTATCTTACCAGGCCAAACCAACATCTTAGTGATATATACTGTGGCCCTACTTGTTTATTTAGAAAGCAGTGTTATTGCCAGTTCCATGGAATTACATGGTAGGGTTAATAAATGATTTTTGTGACCTTTCCCTTATGCTGAGGAAACCTTCCCTTTTTGCCAAGAGATCTGTCAGAGTGCAAAAGTATCTCCTAAAGAAAACCATACACCTTCTTTCCCCATTTCAAATTAAGCTAGAAATTGTACTCTAAGGACACCAGTGCACTAGAGGAGTTTAGTAACAATTTCCAGTCTCAGTTCTACACTCAAAACACTTCTGTGTCCTTCTCCAATGCCAATAGCTACCCTGCAGGTGGAGGAAGGAAAGCCTGTGCCTGATACTGCAGACTTCCTGCTGGGTTGTGTCCTGTGCAAGTTGCAACAGAGCTCCTTACTATCACATCCATGCTGGGTGTGAGTTTTCATAAAGCTCTTATATTTATACAGAACTCCTAGGGAACAGACATTCCCTAAAAGGGCCCAAAAATGCTTACAGAATATAATGATGAGTATCTTTTGTCTCCAACCTTTCTCAAATACTTTTTTATCTCTGATGCCATTGTAGGTGGAACTAATCCAAGAATCAGAGAAAAGTTCCTAATAGTAGAGGCCAGGTCCCCTCCAAAGGAGAGAGAATGTTCCAGGCTTTGATCACTCTTACCCAAGTTTAACTCACATTCAAAAGGAAATAAACCTAATAAATTCAATGTGGCATTTTTTTATTTCCCCTTGCAGTTGCTGAGGCTCACAAGGCAATAGGGCACATACCACAGTTCAGAGAATTAGAAGAATGTGCTGAGGACAGTGAGAGTTACTTCACATATAGTTTTTGTGAGCCCACTAACATCAAAGCTGTTTCTTCTTTAACACCTGACAGATTCTCATAGATTTTTGTAAAGTAGAGACTCTTTCAGTGAACACTAAAATAGTAACGGATGCCCTCAGGTCAGTAAAATTCATTGTTTTACCTTGGATATGTTTGGGGCCAGTTGCCTGCTCTGAAGCAAACTTGTCATGCTCACATATTCAGAAATATGCAGTCCTATTTCACAGGCAGAACTGGCTTGATCACGTGAAACAAGACCCACTGTCTGTGGGGTCTGACAAGGCATGTGCTTACAAAAATCATCGTGCCATGCTGCCTTATGAGCTTTCCATGCTTTCCTATGAATTACAAAAACATGTGCTCTCAGAGAAGCAACACATGAATTTCAAAGCACACCATTACAACAGGACATAATGGCCATGCAGGTTAATAGCCTGAAAATATAGAAGAAGGAGCCCTTTTTGTAATTTCCTTTATTTTGTTCGTTTGATTAATTGAGCCCATTCGATTTCCATTGAAGACTATTAAGAAGTCTGTAGCTCCAGCTATTTTTGTCTGCGAGACTCAGCCTGGAGATTTCAGAAGCTTAACATTCTAGCTGCATGTCACTGCCACCATTGTCTCTTGTCACAATTCTAATTCTATGTTCTGATAATAAAATTTCATTAGTGTCTGCACATCCTTTGCCTTACCTTTGAAGTACTGTCTTGTGCTGAAACGATTAGCAGTACTTTACGTCATATCACTTGACTGTTTGACAGCCATTGTGAGTGAGCTAAACGGGGAGAAATTAAAATTTCTGACAATTTCCATTACATCTAAATTGCCGAGAAATTAAGGGATATTTACTTTTACAAATATTAAAGGTTGTTTAAAATGTAAACTGACTTCGTTTTATTAGTAGATTCCACAATGTGCTAATTCAAAATGACTACATGGCCTTATGTGAATAAATTACCAACTCATTTTCCAAAAGCGAAGGACATTTCCTCCAGGCTGCTTTTTGACTGTTTGTGTCAGTAGAAAAAGAAAACAAAAAAACTTATGAATATTTCAGAGCAGAAGATATTCCTTGGTGCCTGTATTTCTTGCTTCATCTTAACAGAATAATGAGGTTATTCCTGTATGATAGGGTTTTTTTAACAACTTAACAAAAAACATGCCATGAAGCACTGAGTTTATCATATGATGTTAATTTATCTCAGGAGGGGTCCCTCCTTAATCAGTCTTTTGAGTCCTGCTAGTCCAGACCATCACACCCCACATGCCTGTCCATACAACGACTGAGCTTAATTTTAAAACTAGTTTGGGTTTTCCTGTTCCTGAGGGTTTACATGTTTGGTGTCACAATTTCTTCCATGATTCATTCTCCAACCTAAGTGGTTATTGTCCTTGCAGGCTCCAAAGGGACATAAGCAAAAGGGAAGTTCCGTACACCTGCATGGGCTTGTGGGGTGTCACCAGTCAGGTGCCTATTTCAGACTCAAATACATCACTGAAGTCTTTTAACCATTCATTTAACTGAGCTGACTGCAGCTCAGTCCTGCTGATTTAAAAGCTAAGTTACTATAGCTGCCTATAGTTATTTAGGTTTCAGGTTGAGAATGAGTGCTGTTAACAACAGTCACGACTTTCTTTTATCTCAGCTGAAGTAGTATGGAGAGGCCAGACACTCCTTTATATTTTGAATTGCAGACTAGAAAATCTGGTCATGGCTCCTCCACTCTAAAACATTTCCTTTCATTCCCCCAGACCCTCTTCCGCACTATCTTTCTTTCCAGACTGATGAACCTTCATTTCATCATTTTTTAGGGTTTTTCACCTTGAATTTTTTACCAAGACTTTTCTTGGTTTCTAATCACAGCTTTCCTCACAAACATTTTTTTTTAAAGGTCTCTGCACATGGCCCAAAGACAAACACTGCTCCTAAAAGTCCTAATGCTTTGCCTTGTAGGTTCCTCTTTTATAGACTCCATTGTAGACAGCATTCACATGATGATTCTGGGATGAAACCCCCAGTGACTGCTCATAATGTGCTGGCATGTTGAATGCAGCTTATTTCACGAAGTCTGGTGCCCATAAAATGGGTATAATAGTTACCTACCACATAGGATGTTGTAAGGTTTAATTTATTAGTGCTGTAAAGCATTTTAGACCCTTAGAAGAAGGGTGTTACGAAAACATAAAGCACTATTGCCCTAAAACATTTGTCTGGCTGAAAACCCTCACTGGTCTGCTTGCAAAACAAAGAGAGATATAGGGAATCAGAGTGTCTTACCAGGCATTTTCCATTAAGAAAAAAAGTACTGCTTTCATTTATTTACTGTCAGCATGCATATTCTAAGACTTGGTGATGGAGAAGCAGGAAGAGCAGTGAGTAAGCTTTATTGCATAAAGCATTTCTATTTGATTAAAAGATTACTAGGACATGGAAAAGCATATGAGCTGTTTCCCATCACCTAAGCACACTTACGAAGAGAAACAGATCTGCAGATGCAGGAACTTTTAAAACTTTAAATCCTTCTGATTAAAGCAATTCATTATGAATAATGCAAACTGTGTAAGAAATGCTGTGCAAGGATGTGAAAACAGGGAAAGATTACAATATTTTTGATGGCTTGGTTGTGGGTTGTTTTGTTGAGATTCTTGAGAAGCAAGAATCTCAGCAGTAAATGCAATCATGTTCAGTGGCTGCCACCAAAGCTCACTGTGTCTGAAATTCTTTCTTACATGCTTTGCTGAATCAGGACTCCAGTACATGAAATATACTTTGATCTTGACAGTGGTTCAAGTCTTTTCCTTAAAGTCAAAGCCATTTTGGTTTTTTTTGCTTTGATGCACCATCAAGCTCATGCGCATTCTTTGTCAAAATATATCCATATAATAGGGTTATAATAAATAGTTCTTTTAACAGTTCATTTAGGATTCCAAAATGATGAGGTTTGCAAAATGCAAAGAAAAATCACACAGATTTTTTAAAGCAAATAAACTGTAACAATCCCTGAATTAATACAACTGAAAGAAAATCAAATCTGAGATAAGTTTATGTGACCTAAAGGCTTTGGGGTAGCATACAGCAATATGCTAAAGACAGACTCATAACCACAAGCCACATTTAGGACTCAAATCACATATGAGTGGCACATTTCAAATGTTCTTCTGCTCCTTAAAATAGATATGTGCTCACCAGATGCTGACAAATGGCTACCCTATAAATGGCTAAAGAAAGATTTCTCCTTGTTCATATTTCATTTTCTCTTGCATTCTATGTCATGTCCAGCTTCTGCTCATATGCTACTGAGTCAAAAATAGAGCTATTCCATGATAAATGTTGATGTATGATATTTTTGATCTGCCCAGAAGACAATACAGCATATGACAGCACATATTTCATACAAGATTTTCATTGAGTTCACTAGAAACCCCCATATAGGTGCTCATAATTTGGGCTCTATGTTTTGATTCCAAGAATCAGAGGTTGTAAATCTCAAGAGGACCTTTACGATCCTGGGCTGCCCTCTGGCAAAACAAACACCAAAATGTTCCTCCAGGAAATTGGAAGGATTCAGAGGAGCATCTCAACTTTCGGAAATATACTTTGATCAAACTTCCAAACCACTTCCAACAATATAAAACCAAAAATAATACTGGCAGGTGCATCTTTTGCAATGTCCTGTTGTATAAAAATCATGGGTCACTTAATTGAAGTGATTGGAAGTCAAGAAGATAATCTAAATATATACAGCCATTCTGTGAAGTCTGCTATGTTGTAACCAGACTTCCAAAAAGTTTGCTATGAAACTAGTAACAATATCTAAAATTAAACAGCACAAAATGAGCCTTACTTTTAAATTCTGATGACATTTATGACTGGGATTGTAAGACAATACAACTATAGGAATGAACTGGTGCAAGAATAGCTTGGGTGAATGCAATGATCAGCTTCACAGCAGAAGCTGGTCTGTTCTGTGCTCGCCCTCACTGAAATGTGCTGAAGCTGCTCTATAGATAAATGTATAGATCAGTGTGTACTCCGTGCCTCACCTGGCTGCACAGTAATCTGTGTAAGCATGTCTGGAGAAGGGGTTATCATTATGATCACGTCAACAAACATTGACCTCAAGGCACTTACACAGAGGCTACTCGTTGTTAGTAAAACCATGGCTCGCTCCAGCTTGTACACGGGATATTGCCACCAGTGGAACAGCAGCACTGCAGCTCCCAGGGAAGCTGCAGAATTTGTGTCCATGTGCTACCACTTAGCAAGTGTGTGCCTCAGTGACGTTAGACCTCTGACAAGAGTTTCTAAACCGTGCAAGGGTGGGAAATTCTGCCTCCAGGCCACAGTCTTTCCCCTTAAAGTACTGTTAAACCAGTTTAGCCCACAGCTTGGTTGGGGTGTTGCCTTATCACCAGTCTTACGGTGTCACCTCTGCCTTTGTTTCGTGTGGACTAATAAATTTAAGACCCCCTCCCTCTGACTTCAGCCTTGAAAATTTTGATCTCAACAGAGCAGTTTCACTGATTGCACAGTGGCAAATGGGAGATTGTCACTTGTTTTTAAAGTGCTTGCTTTTTACAGTGCAGAGCATGAAGTGTACCAGCAACGTTAACCTTCTGGAAACACACAATATTTAAATTACACTGCTCAGAGCACAGTAATTGAGCCAAACAGACATAAGTTCACATCCACTGAGCCTTCAACGCAGCAAATGCTGCCATCAATCCCCCTGAAGTGCCGGAAGGATGGTTCACATGCCCAGAATGTTGTGTATTTTTTTCCCTACTCTAGCAGTAGATTTAATAAACTAATAACTTCCTCTTCCAAATCGTACCTCAGCCATGTAATCTAGGGATAGTCAGATTGTTGGCTAACTCAGACCTTTCTGACACGCTTAGCTAAAACCCTGAGCAAACAATGAAATACCACTCAAAACACTTTCTTTGCCACATTTTGAGTGAGCAGACTGACAGGAGGCCATGCACAGGCATGATCATACATTTGTTAAACTGCCATGTTTATAAAGAGTCCCCACCTTATTAACAAGCATTTTAAGAAGAGATTCAATCACTTCAGAGTCCCCTATTTGGTTATGACCTGTACCTAGTAACAGAAACAAGACTTTTCACAGACCGTCATAATGCTTCCTCCTTCAGAGGTCCAGATTCCTGTTCACCAGCCCTTACTTCATTACTTGCAAACAGAAGTACAAGAAAGGATGAACTGCTTGCCTACTGAATTCCTCAAAAAAAAAAAAAAAAAAAAAAGAAAAAATTACTTTCATTGCTTTTGCAATTTTCCAAACATCTGAATCTACTTTGCACTCACATAAGAGCATTACAGACACCAAAACACTTGGTTGCCACACAGCTGTTGCTGCCAGATGTCTCAGCTTGGGTGCTGCTGCATCCCAGGATAAATGAATACTAATGTTCCTAGAAAGGGAAAGAGGGTCTTGCCAGTAACATTCTTCTTACTTGTTACATACCACCGTGATGACTCTGGCCTGGCATGGGAGGTACCTCCAAAATGCTTCACACCAAGAAAACAATTCAACTTCCAGCTACTTAGTATCATATGTACTAGGTAAAACATCATATATATCTGTATGTCTAATGTATAGATATGACCTGTGGTCATATTTCAAAAGACATAAAGAAATGCAGCAGCTACATTGTTCTCTTTCCTCTTTATTTTGTACATCTTGCAGTGAGTTTCTGGACTCACTGCACTTTGTGGCAGTCATGACATTTTAAGGTCTTGCAGGGTAAAGAGTAACCTCTGTGGAGAACCTGCACATGGCATATGAACCACTACTGTGCCTCCCTCATCTTCAAAGCAAGGTACATTCACCCCATCTGAGAATATCAAAAAGTGCTGTGCTCTCTCTGCTGGGTTACACAGGCACAAAGCAGATCAGGCAGAGACACAGGCAAACACATTTACTCATCTAAGAAATCCAAACATCCTTTTTAAAAATTAAGGTCTAAACTATCTTTTGAGAGAAAGTGTATTATATTCATGAATAAAATAAACACCTTTGTTATCTGTTAGGAACATGTGGTTAAGCATTTTTTGTTTTATGGTATTTTAGAATCTTGCTTTACTGATGACTCCAGCTCTCAATATGCAGGAAATGAGCAGGTGCTCAACATTGTCTATTAACTACCCTATCAGCCTATCAAAATGACATACAGAGGCTTAATAACAGATTTTTGATAAAAATTTTATAAGTCCAGGTGTAAAACACATGCTATGTCACAAATACAAAGGGGTTTGCAATGTCAGCTGCCTGCTCTGCTGGTTTTTTGCAGAGTGGGTATCTCGAAGAAGCTTTGTCCATCTCAGATAATGCCAGAACTTTAATTCTACTTGCTTTAGAAAAAAGTTATATCAACTATTCCCACACTCTCCCAAACCAAATAACAACAACTCTTCCCTCTACTTCTGCCTGTGCACATCATATGCTATAAGAAGGACTAAATGCATAAATGCATGCGCTCTCAATTTCATATTTCTAATGGATTAGTCTAAAGAATCCTCATAAAAAAAGTGTTTGGAATCTCATTCCAGAGGCAAGTTTTACTGTTTGGAGTCTCTCCCTACTCCCAAATGCAATGCAATATGTCACACACCCAAACTGTTCTAAAATAAGATACTTGGGGAGACAGTGACCATTTTAACTGTAGGGGTTTTTCTGGGGGAAGAAAGTCTAGATCCTGATACAGCAACACTCATGTTGACTTAAACAAAGCTGTTATTGAAAACAGGCATGAGCTGAAGTATCTTGCAGAATTTGTCCCTAAATATATATAAATTAAACATATAAAAGAAAGCCTTTAGACATAAAAGTGTTTTTCTGCTGCAAAGGCACCCTCATCTGAAATTAAATCTGCTGTGTAAATAAGCCTCACTCCTGATCATTGTGCTCAGTATAATTTAAGAAAAAGTATCTTAATATATCGTTTATCACCCTGTCCTTTTTTACAAGTATTATCCATTTAAAAGTCTCATTTATTTTCTTTCTTATTCTGGGCAGGCTTGTTTATGGTGTTCTCATTTCTAAAGAGAAAAAAAAAACCCAAAAGCCACAACATAAAATCACCCTCCTCAGTACTGAATAAAACCATTTCAGGAAGTCTAATTATACCCTTGCTTTTGTAACTTTTTCTCATTCAGATTCACAGAGAGCTCTTGAAATCAAATGCTAGTAAAAGCAAAAGATTAATGTTATTATTATCAAGCACTTACGGTGTGTGTAAATTTACTCAGTGTTCTTTACAAGCAGAGATAAGATATCCTTCCTACCCCAGAGATAACAACTGACCGCAAAGAACTGGGTGTAAAAGGGAGAACGCGGGGTAAAAGAGGGCGATAAGAGATAGGGTAATAAGCACTGAGTCACTTCTAACCCAGCCCCAGCCCATATGGAAGGACGGAGCCGCGTCCTCCCCGTCCAACAGCAGGTGGGGCTGCTGCAGTGCCGCGGCCCCGGCGGGGGAAAGAGGCCCTGGAATTCCAGACTCACCTGTGGAAACACGACCTCTCAAATTCAGAACCGCAGTACGAACGGCCTGACTTTCAGATAACTTAATTTCATTGTTCCTGTTTGCCTCAGCAAGCTTTACCAAAAAAGCTCCTGAGTGCTTTTCTGCGGGTCGCTAAAACACCGAATCGGAAAGATCCAGGCCAGACCCTTGTCCCAAGTCTGCATCACATCTCTCGTGGCAAAGCTCCACTGGCTAGTGATACAAAGTCAGTCTACACCTGTGCAGAGCACACCTGAATGACTCCTGAAAAACTTCAGTGCATCTCATTTAGAACACATATTGCAGACCAAAGCCAGCTCTTTATAATATAAGGGTCAACTTGTCAACTCCTTCCCATAGCCCTATCAAAATTAGCAGCATGTAGAAATGATGTTCAAAGTAGAATGCAAGAAAAACTCCTGAGGACAAATCTTGTTAGCTGAAAGACTGAGGTTATTTTCAAGTCCAAAGGTCTGTTTCTGCTGGACTGAACGGGAAGCTGAGCCCTTTTTCATGAAAGGGAATGGGCACAGAAAGGTGGTATTTGGTTTAGCATCCAAAAACCACCTGCAAGGATGATAGAACCAAATTCTAGACTTCACCAAGCAGGCACAGCTCAGTGAGAAGTACTGGCTGCCACTGCAGAGCCCAGACATTTAGTTCAGCTCTGTGGACCTTCCTCAGTCTGACAGCTTACATAAGCCATGCCACAGGGTAAAGCAGGAGAGCCCCAGGGATCAGGCTGTGGCAGGTAACATCCGGATATCGTCATTCGGGGTTTGAGGCCCAGTTTTCATGCTCTATTTCTACCACTTCTGAGTCAGTGGCAGGTTGTTCTGCAGCATGACACAGTCCCTGCCAGAACGTTGTTTCTTCAGAATCAAGCACCATGGGAGGGTTTTAACAGTCCTGGTCATCATTTTTCTGGCATGGGTTCATACTTCCAGCACTGGAGTGGAAACACTGCTTTGTCTCCATCCCTCCCCTGGCATGCCAGCTATTATGTTGCTCTACACAGGAGTCAGTCTTCCCTTTGTTTGCCTCATTTTCTATCTTCAGTCTCTTAGCATTGATTCCATATGTGCTGAGGGTGTCTCTGGATGAACATTCGTACTGCTCATCCAAGATGTTATCACTGTTTCCCGCTCACTAAAACAAGTGCATCCCATCCACAGCAGCATGATACTCAGGACAAACTGCAAAACTCACCCAAGAAGCAGCATAAACTCTGTGACAGTCATTTAAGTTAGCCATTACTAAGTAACAATTCACTCACTGTGACATTATTAACAGCTATCTCAGGGTATCTCTGCAAGCAGCAGTTGTTGCAGTGTCAGCATACCCTGAGATATACACACAAGGTCTCTGGAGACTTTATAACTTGGTTGCTGGCCAGTGCTGCTGCATCCTCACTGCTGCTATTACCTCTGCCAGTTAAATTAAGACAGGCAAACATGCTGCAATCACACCTTCATTTTGCCAGGTAGACCTGTGGAGATAAAGACAGACCCAAACCAAAAGAGAATCCCTGATTACAGGGAGAAACAGATGCATAAAGACAGCTCAAACTGTACTTTTTCTAGAGAACACAGAAATTCTGCTCTTTGTTGAGCAGCACACAGAACAAAAATATGCAAGTGTGGGGCTGGCCATGTCTCAGACGTCACTGAGGTAGGTACAGCACCTCATCAGGTCCAGGGTCCCTGCAAGCCACCCACAGTAGGATAGCAGGGGGATGCAGGGAGGAAGAACAGTAAGAGAGCATGATGCCAAGTTAAGGACCCCCTGATTTTTCTTTTTTTTTTACTAAATGATGCTCCCTTTCTGCACCTTTTCATCACCTGTGTGATGCCGCTGTGTGTAGGGCCATGCAGAACCCCCTCATGACCACAGTGTCTGAAATTGGAGGCACAGCAGGGGTTTTGACTCACATGGGAAGAAATGGCCAGGTGGAAGCATGAGGAACAGTCAAAGGAAGAAACAAACAGAGTCACCTTCAGAAGGAAAACAGACAAAAGAAAGCACTGCTCTTTACCCAGCCATTTCTGCACTCCCAGTAAAATGCCTGGCTACAGTAGAGGTGCTTCCCTGGGAGAGGAGGAGGAAGGTGCTGTCTGGAGGATGGTAAGTGCTAGAGGCAGAGCTTCAGATTTGCATCCACCCTCCTTTGACCAGTCCCTGCCTCACAGCCTTAGCAAATTTGCTCCCTCCAGCACATGGCCTATTTTCTCACTTTTATTGCACTAGGACTGCAAGGAGCCTCTGAAATCAGAGGGGCTGCTTCTTCCCCAAAGCTGCTTTTACACCAGGCCAGTTTCACTTTTTACAGCAGGTTTAGTCCCAATTTGCACTTTGCTTGAGAGCAGCATCTTTCCAGATGCAGAGATGCTGAATTATAGTGTGAACATTTTTCAAGAAGCATCATTCCAAACAGATGCCTTCCCCTCACAGCAGAAGGGTACACTCTTAAATGGGGTAATGAACAGGTAGCACTACAACAAATGCTGTAAACGTTAATAACATGAAATCTTTACCAGAATTCTTGCATCTGCTGGTAGAGGGTTTGTTTTTCATGGAAGACAAAGCAGTGACTGTGTGTAAATTACTCTCATGTCAAGTGCTAAAATGCAATAATGCACCATCCTAGAACATGCATAGAAATGACTGCTTTGCCATGCATTTTGTACTAAAAGCAGAAACCTAATCATCAAAGTAAAGCTGAATGGGCTGTTACACACCCTCAGCACTGCACAGGAACTCTTACATGTCATGATTCAGAATCAGCAATTCACATTTTCCGCAGAAAAACAAGACCAAATGGCACAGAGAAACTTCCTCACTCACATCAGATGAATGCCTGCAAAGAACCCCACCAATACCACCTAGAATGCTGTCCCATGTTTAGTCCCTGCAGCAGTCAGGGCTGCAATATCCGAACAACAGAACTGGTTGGCCACTCTCTATCCAGCTTGGATATTGTTTGCCCTGCCTGTGCTGGACAAGGAGCTTCATCCATGGACAAAATTACGTAGCATTCCTGCCTCACGACGCTCCAAACTCCTTTGTGGACCACTCTAATAAAGAAATCCAAGATGAGGCCTTTGCAAACAGAATTTTTTCCTTCTCATCATTTGTGATTTGAAGCAGCAGACACAATCTAAGCCAGGTTTGTTGTGAGGAACCTGCTCTAGTGGAAGGTGTCCCTGCCCATGGGCAGGGGTTTGGAGCCAGATGATCTTTAAGGTCCCTTCCAGTCCAAACCATTCTCTGGTTCTATGATTTGTTAGTGTAACAGCTCTCTTTGTCCAGGTGTTTTGTCCTATTTCTCTAACTCTGTCCTCCAGAGTTGCCTGCACAGGACAGAGATTTCTGCCACTTATCTGCTGGGGAAATCCCTTCTGGGAAGGGTGAAGTGTGGTTTGAGAACTGGCCCAGGCAGCATCTGACATTTCCTTACTGCGGTCACCCTCTCAGGGGGAAGTTGACTTTGGCTGGAGCACTGTGTGTTCTGGCTAACCCAACTGGCAGACAAACTCCCAGGGACTCCTGGCAGTGTGAGCCAGAGCAGCCTGAGGCTGCACTCCTGCATTCAGGAAAGCCTGGGGCAGAGACACTGAGTCCAGCACAGAGCCCAGCCTTCAGTGCCCCCATAAAAGCCTGAGCCAGCTCACAGCGAGGTTGGTGCCAAGGCTCCTGTACGAAAGGGAATCCAGCTTGTTCAGAGCAGCGTCCTCTGTGTCACTGCCAAACCCCACAGGATCTCGGGTCCAGTGTTAGTCATGCTGCTGGTGGTAGTACACATTTATGGGGTCTCTTGTTGAGGCTCTGCCATTTACTGCTTTGTTCATTCAAGAAACTCAAGTTGGCTTAATCTTATCGTGTTAATAGATCTAAATATGGACATAAAGAACTTGAGCATACATAAGCACAATGAATATGAGTCTCTCATTCATTCCTGCACAGTACACAGTAAATTGCCAGTGTGGCCCTTTCAGCTTATTAACATCTTTAGACTTGGCCTCACAAAGATTGCACTCCCCACTCAGCAATTCAACCTCCTTCTAATACTTTTAAAACAGAGGAAAGGTCAAGACCCCTAGGGAAGATGCCAAAGATTGAATGGTTGGCCCTGAAAGCAGATGAACTGCAACAGCCAGCAAAGCAAACAGGCCATGCCAACAGTGGTGCTCTCAAGGAAAGGAAGTACAGTTTCTGTTCTGGCATCCACATAACCCAAACACTTACACACACAATGCAGATCCCTGCAAGGCAACAGCGAGTATCTGCTTGGAAAGGGTCTTTGCCACTTGGAACTTTTTCAGGCTTTCTTAACGCTGTGGCTTTTCTTATGATTCCCTCACCCTTCTGGTCATTTTGGAAAAAACAAGTTCACTGCAGACCAGGCTCCCACACTTACTGGACCCCAGAAAGCTGAAACAGCTCAGGGCTGGAATATACTGGGTGATAGTTTGTTTTCTTTCTAACAAGAAAGGACTTTCATTTCGCTCTGAACCGCAGTAAGCACACATCAGGAAACGAGCATTTGCAAGGACGAAATCTCAACATCGAGCATTATTTAAATTTGTAGGGCTATTTAATGTTCATCACACATTTGATCCTAACAGTGCAAGTGATTTTCTATCAGAACATTTTTTTTTTCCACTTCAACAAGGAAAACCGCCCCTCCAAATATAAGCACTGCTTGTTATTTTGAGGCAGTGAGGCAAAACATACAGCACATAGACCACATTTGGCTTGCTTAGCAGATGTCTACAGATCACTTGATGTTAATTTCAACATAAAAGCTATTATATTTCTGGCCTTGCCCTATTAGTTGTTAAATAATTATTTATGCTTGGCAGATAAATTCTAGGAACCCTGAATAAAGCCCATCAACCCTACTAAACTAACCATATTTGACACAACAGTTTTCACTCATAGAAGACCCAAGATGTAATGTTTGTTGCCTATATGATTCTGTCTCACAACCTAAAAGGTAATCCCATATTTATATTTAAACCTAAACTGCATACAGGATGTGTTTCAACACTACTTCACAGGCAAAGAATTAGCTTGTTTGGTTCACTGACATTTACAGCCATGTGCTATAGCTAGTTTCAGTTCATAACTCAGTTTATCTAAATCACTTCACAATTCTGGCACTAGTTAATATGTTTTTCCATAGGTGTTTTGGCTTTGGCTATCTAGTTTGCTATACTTGTCATCAGCCAGGCACTGGTGTGCTATGACCTTGATGGCTACAAAACAAAACGATAATTGGAAATGTAGGCTTCCCTTAATTAATATATTTAAACAGCTAACCCTACTTACATGAGTGCTATTTATACACATTCAAAACTGCAGTTGTTGTGTATTCTGGTTGAATGGTTTGTAAATTCCAAATAGGCAATCTACAAGGCCCTGTATGAAAGTCTTTCAACCAAGTTTTGGACATGCATATGCTGTTGTCTGAAGAAATTTAGATGATGTGCTGTCCTTCGTGAGCACATTTTAGTGTAATTATACTTCTGTATCCTTAACAGACAGGTTAGAATTTAAAGATTTGGAAAAACAAGGAATTTGAACATTCCACTGAGGAGAACTCACTCAATATGCCTATTTCTATCTCATCTGTCTGGTTAAAAGAGCACAACTTCTCTATTATCGTAGTAACGTACATTATGTCTGCATTTAAGTTTATGTGCATTTTATGATTTTGTGTGATAAATAAAAATTAGTGATGCAAAAAGGAGCAAAAGGAATTCATATTGCTTCCAGCATACTGCACTTCCTGCCCTAAAAGCTGTGTGGCTTTGCTTTGCATCGTTGACAAACTAAACTCACTAAAGTTACAAAGATGTTTTCAGCTGATTTTGGTGGACATTGGACAGACCCCTTTTGTAGTTGGGGTGCCTCTGTCCTAAGGTAGCTTAATTACAGTGGGCAATTTTGTTATATATTATTAATAGAAAATGTCTAAGCTTAGAAGCAGTTTCCCACTTTGATTTCCAAGCCAGCTCTGTTGTGGTTTTCCCAGAAAGTCAAGCTGCTTACTGAGAGGTGAGTATTCATGTTTCTCCCCACTTAAGCCCCAAATCCCAGAGGTCTGAGCCTACAGCCCCTCTGCTGTAGCTGCCTTTAGAACTGCAAGCTATTTTTTCAGGCCTCGATGTTTGTCAAAACAAGGACCTTTATCCAAGCAGGGAAAGAACTATCAGGTCTGGAGGTTGTGAGACAGGAGGAACCTGGAGGCAGCCACTGGAGCAGGTATCACACAGCCATACCAGCCTTTCAGAAATCTCCACAGGAATAATGAAGGAATCCATGCGTTCCTCTGGAAGTGAACTGTTACCAGGGCTTCTTGTGCCATTCCTCACCTGCAATAACAGACACAAAATGATCAGTCTTAACCAGAAGCTTGCCATTTAATGATGCCCTAAGAAAGAGTTAGGAAAGAGAGCTGAGATCCTCCATTCCCCTGGATACCTCCATTCCAGGCTGCTCTGCCGGGATGCACTTTCACATCTCTCATCTCTGGGATAAGTCTTGCCTACACTGGACCTTTGCCCATGGAGATTTTAACTGTGGGTTAAAAATGACCAATGAGAGCTGTGGGTTGTGTTTCACTTCTGCACACGGGAGGCAGAGGTTGTGGCCAAAAGCAGGGGTTTTTGTAGGGTTGGTTTTACAATTTTTACTGATGACAAGCCAATTTCTCCCTGTTGATGTCTGCTGCATGTGACAACACAATGTTGCCTTGAACATCATGTCATAAACTAGCAAAGGTGAGCAACTGCTGAGGCAGAAAAAGGGAGGAGAAGAGACAGTAAATAAAAAAATGCACTTAAAATATTACTTGTTCATGCTGGCAGGTTCCCTTAGTTTGGTTTTAGTAGCTAGAAGAAAATTAAAAAAAAAGTGGATGCAGCACATAGAGGAAGGCAACACCCTCGCTTGAGCAGGGAAACAGAGTCATTAAATCCCACATTAGCCCTACATGTGGCATTAACCTAGACAAATCTTTTCTCATGCACACTTTTTTCCATGTGTTGGAATGGTGTTGCAGCTCTGAGGGAAGCTTTGCAACATCAGCAGTTTCTCTGATGAACTTTTAAAATCTTCAGTCTGTGCTACGAGTTTCATTAAAAACTGACACCATTTCTCAGACATTCCTAAGTTACTTGCAGCCTTTTCATTTTTAATCATTGTTAATCATACCTCACTCTGTGATTAAAAGCAATAAATAGAAGCCATATAGAGACACACTTTAAAAACAAGACTGCCAGGAAACAAAAAAATATGCCAGTGGTGATCCCCACTATCTCCTGGACTTAGGAAGAGGTCGGTTCAGTCCTGAAGAAGACATCCTAGCCATGGAAAGCAGAAGACTGGATAATTGCAGTCAAGTCTTGTCTGGCTGTGATACTGGTCAGACAATGAAACTGGCACGTAAACAGGGGTCCAGGAGGTCTAGCAGTGCAGTTATCATGCATTTTATTTTGAAGAAGTGCGCATTTAACTTGCTGGGGCCTCAGTTTGGCTGTCCCTGTAATTCCAAGGCATCTACTGTTCTCTTCAATGTGATACGGGATCTAAGGAGAGGTCATCATCAGACAATCACATGCTGAAAATAGAAATGACAAAGAAACATCTATAATATGCAAAGCAGGCAGACAGACAAAATCTCCTGCAGATAATTAGGCTCAATAGTTTCTGCCAGATGATTAAAAAGCCTGACTTTATATATTTCTTTCTAGTGCAGTTTGTTTTTCTCAGGTAGATGTCCTAATTAAATATGGCATTTTAAAAAAGCCTCCAGTGTAAATCAGGGATGTCTGCAGCTCCAAGCACTGTTGCAAGGTTTAGCAACAAACTGGATCACCTGGATATGTGTACCTTTCAAATTCCACTGCCATCAATAGCTATGCTGGGCAGGGTGGCACAGCTGAGCAGTGCTGCCAGTGCTACCATTGGCTACGTATTGAATTGTTAATTCACAGAGACATAAGAGGGGAAGAGATTAAACCTTACAATCTGGATTTGTAGGCAGACCTGTAAGAGTGGCAAACACCCCTGTACAAATACCAAGGGATACAGATTAATAGAATTTTAACCTCCAATTAATTAACACTCTCTACATCTGCTACCTCTAGCACAAATAAAGTTGCTCAAGGCCTTCAAAAATTTTCTTTCCACTCCCCACCACAGTTTTGTTTGAGAAAGACTGCTTTTATGATGAAGACAATTCAGTGCTGGCATAATGAATAGCACAGCCTGCTTTGGGAACACTTACAAACTGGGATCTGATTACATATGTGCCTCTGGCTGCCTGGACCATCTTTCTCTGACTCTCCACAAATCTCCACTCTCTTTTATCAGAGTATTTCCTCATTAAATGGCTGGGGCAGTGTAGCTTTTTGTAATCAGTAACTTCAGCACAGATTGCAGCACTAACACCAACATTCCCACTATTTAACTTCAAAGCAAAAAAAAATCAGGAACAATTTCATTCTTCATTAGAAAAACAAAACCTTTACTTAACCAATTTTCTTGCCTGCTTTTTTATATCTTTAACAAATGACTCTAGTTACGGGTTAGAGGCTTATCTTATTTTCATACCTCCAGGGTTCTAAGGTTACACAAGGATTAGTGTATATGCAGAACAGCATTCCTGTAGATTTTTTTTGTTGCTCTTGCTTATGACTAAACAAGGGATAACTGTTACCAGCATCTTCTCTGCTGTTTCCTCATTTCAGTAACAATGCACTGACCCTGATAAGTATTCAGCCAGAGCATGTCTGCTTTGAAAGACAAAGCTACTCTCCCATATCTTCTGTAAATGATTTGAGGAGGTCTACACCTCAGTCCAAACATCTGTGGCTACAGTTCCACCCCTACATGCTCACAACTCCGTGTTTACAAATGCAAGAACTTGAGTTTAGGCACAACACAGCCCCACAGTGTATCCAAGTCTCTAGACTTTTATGCCCTACATACACTGTGGAATTTCCACTGTGCATACAAAATTATTCATGACAGAAACATTGAAGGACCACCCTCCCCCTCCCTCTGCAAATACGAGTGAGAAAAATAGCAAGAGGTTTCCTTTTGCTTTCTGATCATAGTGAGGAAAGGAAATTTTAAACCAACATGTTTTGGGGAAGGAAAGGGAGAGTCACTGCAAAATGTTGAAGACCAGGGGTAGGAGTACATACTTGTATTAACATCTTCCATCCCTGGAGCTGCAGTAATTTGCATGACATTATCTACCTGGGATGTTGCTATGGTTATCACCATCCATAAGTAATTACCAGGGCAAATTGCACATACAGCGCACGGATTCATGCTGTCAGAAGCAAGGGATCTGCTTATACACTTGAAAACGTAAATGTTTGAAAAAACACAAATCACAAAGATTCCTGATAAGCAAAAAACTTCAAGACTGCTTCTGAGTGATGCAAAATTGTTGTTAACTATGCTTATTGACACCGGTACCTCAAGGGACAACTCAGACCACGTCCAAGCGAGCAAGATGCTGCACCTGCTCAGTAGAAAACCAGTAGAAACAGTCACCAGTAGTAGTAACCAGAAACCAATCAGTAGAAACAGTAGAAAATCCCTGTCAAAGAGTTTACAGTCTAAGTAGATGAGAAAGGCAAGGAGAAAGAGAAGTAGTGTATTGTACAGAGCAAACAAGGTTGTCAGCCTCACAGTACTGGTGTGATTATTTTGGGCAGATTATATCAAGAAACTTGCTTCTGGCAACCAAGCCAAAGATGAAGAAAAGAGAAGGGGCAGGGGGTGATGTAGGCTACATCCATGCTAAGAAAAAGACAAGGGACATGATGGTGTGATGAAGCAGCCAGTCAGGACAAGCCAAAACTACGTGTGATCAAAGTGGTTCTCTGAAAGTTCCCCCATTTCCCCTCCTGCAATGTTTCTGCTGCTATTTGCTGGCTGGGATCTGACTGTACTCTGATCTCTTCAAGTTTCCCTCAGGAGCCAAGATAAAAGTTACAGTCCATCTGCAGTTGTACACCCAAGCTGAAGAGAGCAATTAACACTCAGCAGAATTTGGCTGAAAGTACAAATACAGGGTATCTAATGCTAGATCATCCAACATAAGTTAAATGTTAAGGGCTCATTCTGCAATACCAATACAGTTGCATTTCCAATAAAATACAGCTGCACTGCATACAAACAGCTTGAGCTGCAGTCTATTGTTATCCATGGAAACTTTTCAACAACTTTGATAAAGGTATTCTGTGTCCTCAGGAAAGACAAGGCTTTAAAAATTAGTGCTGATACCATGACCTGAGTGAACCACCTTAGCCCAACTGAAATGTAAAATATAATTCTGAAAAACACAAAACGGGTTACTATAATTTAATTTGAGGTGACATAGGTGAGTCTCATGTCCGTCCAAACCAACCATACGTTCTGTGTACTAAGGAATATTGTAATTTAGTTGTTCTGGACTTACAAAGTACAGTAGAATCAAGGAGAAAAGTTATTATGTTTTCCATTTGTAGCTTCTCTGAAAAACAAGTTCTTCTTCTTACTTAGAAATCATCTGCTTCTCACAGACATTTATTTTTACCTCCTAGTAATACTAACAGAGTTATCATCAAAGATCACCATTCTCCCTAACTGAGCTGCAGAATGCGTTTTTTCAGAGCTGAAATAGACTGTAATCCTAGACCTAGCCTTTCACAGTTCTCCATGGGAAACCAGGCAGTCTGCCACACTGATCCCAAGGATGATGGTACTTCCCCATATTCACCACCAGTAAGTTGAGCTCACTTGTGTTTCAGCATCCAGCCCGTGAAAGCCATCATTCCCTGATAACAAAGGGCCACCATGAGATCCTCAGACTGCTCAGTTAAACCTACTCTCTCATTCCTCCAGGTTGCCTCAGGGGACTGTTATTCATAGCTATGTGAGACTCTGAAATGAACTCGATTTGTTGATGAGAAAGCCAGTGAGTGTATCGGTGCTTTACCTCTTTACAAGGGGATCTCTGCAGCCAACTTCCATGAGGTACCACACGTGAGTGGGAAATACACAAAGGAATTTTGTGAAGAACAGAGGAAGAAAAGTCTCAATGTCAAGATAAGTATGTCTTTGCATGATGGTTAGGAATGCTGCACGGATTTAGAGAAGGCAGAAGATTTCAAGAAGTTCTGCAGGTTGACTTTTTAACTGAAGGTGTACTGGTACTCTAACAACTGTTGGTGCCACATCACTTTTATTTTTCACCATATCCTTTCAAGCCAAACTATGATGCAGTCTTTAGGCCTGAATCTCATTCTAGTTTTAATGTGGACATCAAATGCAAGTAAGAGTACACAAAGGTCCTTACTTAGAAAGCTACACTATGACAGCATCAAGTATTCTGACTACTTTAGCAGATGGGACTCAAAAAACATACTAATAGAGATATGCTCTGAGAAGAGTTTTGCTACTGAAAATGTGATAAGATCAGGTGTTAGCCAGCAGGCTGTCAGAAAGCACAGTATCCCTTAGGGATCATTTACACGGCCCCAGGGAAGTCACAATATTTCTTTAGCCAGAAATACTGGCTAAAGACGCAAGATATGTGTACCCTCGTTAGGATAAAGGCAGACTGAAGTCAAAGACAGATGTGAAACAAGTAATCTCAGGCTTTATCCAGGTAACTGGATGCCCACAATGACAGGCATATTGTAGCTGTACATATATTTCACATAAAACGGTTGATGATAAATATATCAGTGAAAGGGAAAGTAAATATGTGAAGAGCAAAATGCAAGATGGAAGAAGTGAGATAAATATTGTTAGATTCAGGGGAAAAGCGCTATAAACAGTAAGCAAAGCTCTTTGATTTGCACTGTTTTCCAGCCCATAAAACCCTAATATCTGCCAGTGTTTCATTAAAAGCTTATAAACTACCCAGCATGCCTGCTGCTGCATAAATGTATTGCTAAAAAACATTTTCGATGTTGCAGACTGGTCTTTTGCAATGTCACAAAGAAACCCTATGTGTATATAACTCACACATTACTGAAAGAAGCGTGGATTGCAAAAATAGCACCTTAAACTCTAAATCTAATTAATCATTCAGTAGCAGTAGGTTTCTCTCACCGGAGATGTTCATAGTAATACCCTTAAACCAGAAAACACAAATATTTCAGGGAAAACCCCCCCCAATATTTTAGGAAACAGGCATTTTGGATAGAGGAGTTAAGAGAAAATTACCATTTTGTGAATTGAATAAACAGAGGATTGAGAGTTCAAGGTCACCACAGTCCAACAGCAAAATCTGTAAAAGTTAATCCGAGTGATACAAAGATCTGGCAACACTATGACTGACCAGATCAACAACTGTTTTGACTGAATGTGCTCCCTATTCTTAGCATTAAAATCTAAGACTTCAGCCCTCTAAGGACACGTAATCACAATATCAGTCCTTTTCCACAAAAAGTCATATTGAATCAAACAAATCTTTATTGTTATTACCAGTGGTCCTGATCCAAGACTGGAGGGATCAGAACATTCACGGTTTCCCATCTCTTGTAAGATCACTACATTTCAGGGCTCGCTCACACTTGAACCCAAACCCAGGGCAAAATTAAAATGTTCCAATGGCCAGAACCCATATCCCTGAGGCAAACCCTCCCAGCGTCTGGAGGCTTTCAGATGAACGACCATGTAGGCACTTAGCCCATTCTGCATTGCTGTTACTGTAGCTTTTCTCACAGAAGTGGCTCCAAATTGTTCTGACAACAAAACACATAGATTCATTTCCCACATCCCTCAAACAACTTCACGTTCTTCTGCATATTCCACAAGCATCAAGCTGATGCTTCATTACAGCACCGATGGGGTGAATGGGCAGCAAAGCCTACCTGTTACTCGTGCAAATGACTCATCTCTGAACTAGCAGCACAATCCAAGACTTGTGGATCCGGAAGCTAAAAATTCAGCCCCTCACCACAGCCTCAGTTCTGGGAAAACATCAGAAACAATATTATAGATGTAGGAATCAGGGACAGGACTTTCAGAAGACTGAGACACAAAAAGAGTCATATCTGAATTATTGCACAAATATGAGATTCTTCATTATGTTAACGAAAACTTTGTTTTGCAGCTATATGCTTAACACATAAATAAATAAATAAAGCAACCAAACCCAAACACAATAAAAAGATTACATCTCATTAGCTTTGTAAACTCAAACACTGCTAATCTGATCAGCTGAACCATTTTCAAGCTGCCACATGCATATCACAGCTCTCACCAACAGCACTGAAGCAGTTGCTCAGCTCTGGATGTACAAACACACCCAGAAGACAATCTGCCCAGACCTAAAGCAAAGGGTAGCTCATGTGACTGAGCTGAAAGGTGTGTATTAGTGTTCCACGCTGTCTAATTAAGCAGAAAAACAACATATTTGACTGTTTAAATGTTTGAAATCTGCTACTGTTGCCAATGGTTCTGAGGCAAAATCAGCACTAGCCCACCATGGCTCTCATTCATACTTTACAGAGTCACAAAAGGCAGAAAACAACAAATGTGGAAGTCTCCACTGCCACATTTCTGCTGTCATTACAAGCAACTCCTGTGCCAAGCACAGTTCAGCTACAGGTTTAGGTCAAATGGATGTCTACTAGGGTAACAACAGTGCAAGGGGAAGTTGTGGTCTGGTTCAGCATATTGCATGTCAGCGTTACTGGCACACCCAAAGACCACATCATAAATGTGGTTTATATACCCTGTGGACCAGGCTGACAAACCAGTCATTGCAATTTGGGACTAGTGATACCCTCAGGTCCAAAGCAGCAATGGACAGAGCAGCCCTGCGGGTGGTGCACACTGTGGCCCTACAGTTCATCACAGGACGAACTCAGCAGCACGATCATAACCTGCAACATGCTGCATACATTGACAGTCCTCTCTACAGTGTGATTCTCTGACTGTGAATTAAGACTGTAACACAAGAAAAGGAACCAGGCAAATTTCAATTACCTCTGACTAGAGACTTTTACAGTTGTGAGCAAAATAAGTTGTAATTTAAGCAAAACAGAACAGAATATAACCCTTCTCTTTGCTAAATGGTTTGGGTTTTCTCTCTCCTGCTTTTTCAGGATACCAAGTTTGCTTCCCTTCCAGTGACAGTGACCCCATCACCGCAAATATCCTCTGTGAGAGTGCTTGCAACCTTTTTTCCCCCCACACTGCGGGAATATCAGGCTGCTGTAACACTCAAGAGTCTTGACTGAAGAGGGGGGATTTTGTTATTGTCGTTGTTTGTTTGTTTATTTTTGTTTGGAGTTTCTGTTTGTTTGGGGGTTTGTTTTGTTTGTTTGTTTTTTTACTTGTAGCTTTATTGCTACTTGCCATGAAAAGAAAAGAGAAAAAAAAAAAATAAATCACGCTTCTGTCCTCTCCTAACCAATTCGGGATGACAGCAGAGACCCATCATCAACCTGGCGCTCCGGGTGACCGAACCGCACAGAGGGAGCACAGAGGGACAGACCCGTGTTCCCCAGGGCGGGCCGGGGTCGCTCCGGCGATGCCCGGTCCCAGGGTCCCGCCCCGCCCCGTGTTCCCCAGGGCGGGCCGGGGTGGCTCCGGCGATGCCCGGTCCCAGGGTACCCCTGCCCTGCCCCGCTCCGCTCCGCCGCTCCCCGCGGCCCCGCCGGCCGGGCCCCCGTGCGGACGTGGCGCCTGCCAGGCCGCGCCGGCCCCGCCGCCAATGGCCGGGCCGGGGGCGGGGCGGGCAGCGGGGCCCGGGGCGGGGCGGAGGGGCCTGGCGGGCGGGCGGGACGGCCGCGGAGCGGGGCTGCGGAGCGGGGGCTGCGGACCCGGGCCATGGCGGGCGGCGGTGCGGGGCGGGCGCTGCTCCCGGCGCTGCTGCTCCTGGCGGCGGGAGCGCTGGGCAAGCCCACGGCGCGGCAGGAGCGGGCGCGGCCCGGAGCGCAGCACGAGGACCGGCCCGGCTTCCAGTACGACCACGAGGCCTTCCTGGGCAAGGAGGAGGCGCGGAGCTTCGACCAGCTGAGCCCGGAGGAAAGCCGGGAGCGCCTGGGGTGAGGCGGCCGGACGGGGCGGCGGACGTGGCAGGGGGAGGGACCGGGGCCGCCTTGCCTTGGTGTCACAGCGCTCCGTGCACCCTTCTCACCCTCAGGGGATCGTGCAGCGGTACTCTGTATACCAGTGCAGTACCCTATACCCCAGTGTGCTGCCCTGTATCCCAGTGCAGTATCCTGTATCCCAGTGCAGTACCCTATACCCCAGTGTGCTGCCCTGTATCCCAGTGTAGTACCCTGTATCCCAGTGCAGTACCCTATACCCCAGTGTGCTGCCCTGTATCCCAGTGCAGTACCCTGTACCCCAGTTTGGTACCTTGTACCCTCGTGTGGCAGCAATACCTCTGAGGTTTGACTTAGAATCGTAGAATGTTAAGGGGTGGGAAGGGACCTTGAAGACCATCTAGTCCCAACACCACCCCTGCCGTGGGCAGGGACACCTCCCGCTAACACCAAGTTTGCTCAAGGCCTTATCCAGCCTGCCTTTGAATACCACCAGGGTTGGGGCATCCACAGCCTCCCTGTTCCAGTACCTCACCACCCTCAGAGGGAAAAATTTCTTCCTAATATCTAACCTAAATTTCCCCTCTCTCAATTTCTACCCACTGCTCCTTGTCCTGTCACGACTGTTCTGATGAAGAGTCCGTCTCTGGTTTCCCTGTAGGCCCCTTGAGATACTGGGAGGTTGCTATGAGGTCTCCACGCAACCTTCACTTCTCCAGGCTGAACAGCCCCAACTTTCTCAGCCTAATTCTCTCATACCCTGCTGGTTTTGTAAATGAGCAGCCAACAATTCGTCACTTTGGTGTTTTTCTCTCCTGCCTTTCCTGGCCCTACAGCAGTAAGCCTAGTGGAGGGAGCTGCTGTACAGAGTGCTGTGCCTGGTGTTGGACAGAACTCACCCGTTGCTGGAGGGCTTTGCTGCTACAGCTCCCTAACTCTGGGTTACTTGTTCCCACCATATCAGTGTGAATCAAGTTTAAATCATTCCTTACTTACAGCTACGTTTACAAGTCCACTTGAAGCATCTTCCCACAGCTTTTCCACTTGAGACATCTTTGCCCACTGTGTTTCAGTGTTGCTCTTGCTTCCATGCTGCTGCCAAGAACAGAGACCACTCCTTACTTTACTGCTTCTCCCTCCTTTACATCTACAGGAAGGCAGATCATTAAGCAGAGCTAAGTTTAACAGGAATTAAAGAAAGTTCCTTTAATGTAGTTACTAGCAAGAAGATAATTTGAAATATCTGCACGTTCTCGCTAAGATTCCCCTTGCCTAGTAAAGTACCACAGGGAATGGTACTTACTGATTGTCTAGCTCCATCCTAAGACCTTAGTGCAGTAGCACTGTAATCTCACTGACTGACCTCTTGATCCTTCTGGAAGCTGTCACTACTATTTATGTGTATCTCAGTGACTGGACAGATAAAGTAGTTACCAGAAATGACCGACTTCATCCACATTGTTTCAAGGAGGAGAGAAAGGAACCATGTTCTCAGCATACACAATTTATGACCTCGATTCTCACAAAGTGTGTCACTACAATGGACATGCCTTATTAAAATTGGTCTACACCTACACCAGAATAGATAATTCTGTTGGGGCTATGATTTAACAATACGGCTGTTTTTAGACAGTTTTTACAAATGTCGACTCAGCAAGGAAAGAAGCTTAGCTTGTGGTGATGTCACTGTGTGCCCCTTGGAGAGGTGACACGGGCATGTTAAGCTACAGCCACAGTCAGTAACCTTTTAAATGAAGGTGACAGGACTGTCCCTCGGAGGACCAAAGCACAAACTGTGGGGTGAGCATTGTGCATCAGAATATCAGAGATGTGGTTCCTGAGGGGCCCTGTGAGAGAGTTTCATAACTTTCAGCATTTCCCAACCTTGTGATTTTGGATAGCGTACTGGGAGGTAAAGAGAGGATTTTAAAAATGTTTCATGTCCCAATAATCGGATATGCTGGCACCCCCCCTCTATTTGTAACCCTGTAGTGGGTTACAACTAGAGTCACTTCTCAAGAAGTGATTGGCTTTTAGGAAGAAGACAGATTTAAATAAAAGCTATTTCTAAATGATTTCTGGGGCTTACAGTCTGCTGCTTTAACCAAAGTGCATGCTGCTGTATTTATTTTACCTTGCTTAGGAAGAGTGGCAGCACATATGTCATCCCAATGACCAGTGCTGGGATTGGACTCCCAGGGCTAGGCATCATTAATGCAAAGCCACTCTCACCTTCTTCCAGCAAACAAAAAGCAACCAGCTAGTGTAGAAAAATAGCCCTGCAAACTCTACCTGCAACCTCAGTGGAGGAGCAGCTGCACAGTATGATCTTGGATTGAGATGGTGGCACATATGAGCCCCTAACTGCACTGTGACCTGGGAGTGCACCAGCCCTGATGACAGATACTGTGACAGGGGCATCCCTTCTCCCTGTCCTCCCACCCTGGATCGCTTGGCAGAGGAGGAATCACACATTGCCCATCCATGTGCAGTACTGCAACTCACCTGGCTTTGGAGAAGCGTGACATAACCCTGGTGGCAGCATCCAAGGACTGCATTAAGGGACTGGAGGTGGGCTGAGGAGGAGGGGAGTAGGGCTGCAGGCATCTGGACCTTCTCCCTGCCATTTGTGAGGGGCCTGTCACTTTTAAGAGAACACAGAAGATGGTTACAGATCCTCACAAAATAAACATTTCTGCTTTATGTACAGACCGAAGCCAGAGTTTATTGACGTACAGTTGTACTCACATCAGGTGCAGAGGGGAAGCCTTCCTCTTTGAGCCACTTGGCACTAATGGTTTCCTTGCCCCAACTTTGTTCCATCACCAGATGTCTTTACACACTGGCAGCTTAAATGTCTGTGGTAGAAGGTTGTGTGTACCAACTCATACTGGCTGTAATACCACTTCAGATAAAGGGAGAAAGTAAACTTTCAGGTATTACACACTTGTGCAAGTAAATTCCTGTTTATGAGCTGGCATTTTGTGTCTGTTAACATGTTCCTTGAATTTTTTCTGTATTTAAGAATTAACCATTTAAACCTGAGGCACTAAAGCTTTTCAGACTGATCAACATGCATTAGCTCCACTACAAAGCTTAGCATGATCCCAAGCCATTTTACAGGCAATTTATCAGTATAAAAAGTGAGGTCCACAGTCCATACAGTAGCTTGTTACCTGTGCCTTTGGGAGCCTGTAGGCAAAACTATTTCATTGTCCCTGTCTTCAGCTGAGAAGCAGAGTGAAACAGTGCACATGGATGCAATGGACCTATAAAAACAGGTGAAAAGGAAAAGGCATGAAGCATCTTCTGCTAAACAGTCCTGACTTCTTTCATGTTAAAAATAGCCAAGAGCTACTGGCAGAATCATTTATTATGACTAATACATTTAACAACAGAAGGAAATACCATATAAACCAATTGAATCAGATTCATTGTGGGGAAAATCTGTTGACAAATACAGTGCATCACGCAGTGAAAGGGACCATTGGCAGTCAGTTCTCCATGAGATTTATGCAAAATAGAAAAGGTTTTTCTAGTCAGTTAATTCATACTTTACTAATTCAGAAGGCAAATTCAGCAGCCCCTTTTTTCCCCCCCACAGCTCAGAAGTGGCATGTTTTTAAAATCAGTCTGATACTATTGGACTCACACAAGATTGCTGGAAATTCAGCAGAAGCTGCTGCTGTTATTTGACTACTTACCACTTTCATAAGTAAGGCTTGTGAAAGGACATTGCTTCACTGGTCAAGCAGTTCCAGTTGGCCAGGGCTGGTTTCTTTGTGGAGAACCAAGATGCTGAATTGAAAAGAATACTTAAGAGTGGAGAACTTCTCCCTGTGTCCTTTGGCAGCCTGGAGGTTTAGGGAGCTCACCTGTTGAATGTCAAGTCAGGATTCAGATAAGTCAGCTCCTGCTTTTACCCTTTTCATACCAATGACATGTAGGTATTCCATAGGCGTGGCAAATCAGCATTGCCCTATTTTTATTTTTTAACATAGGTTTTTCAGGTCAGTTTTATCTGCAGCTGTGTGCAGAATGTTTCAAATATGGGAGTTTCCCTGGGAGTACACCAGTACCTTTCACTCCTGATTTCAACAGCACTTGAGGGTGGCAGCTTTACACAGGGCAGTGGTTTATGTCCCAGCTGCCAGCAATGACTGGACACCTGCTGCAGACTAACAGTGCTTTAGCAAGTAACAGGCATTCCTGGCAACACCAGCAATACTGCTTCTCATTGGGAATGGAAGAAAAGAAACAGCAGTGGAAGGACAGGCATGTAAGGGAAGACTGTACATGATGTACATCCCCAGCATTATGCAGTCATATAAGTCACTCCACCCAAGTGTCAGTCTGATGGAAAGCCAAGGGAGGAACTGCAGGTGTCCACCACGTCCTAGATTTTTGCCCTGGTTGCCTCCAGCAAGCTCAAGTACAGGCTTTCTCCTGTAGTGAAGTTGGTGTCTCCTGCTCTGAGCCAACATGGCCACTCCCTACTGACAGTGAAGAACAGGTGCCCCTAAGAGAGTGGACACAACCTAAGAAAGCCAGGTATTATCTGAGGTTCCCTTTGTCCACTAATTTTGATTGCACAAGCTCCATTTCAGTTATTTGTAGCAATACTGAATAAAGAATAGAGACATATCCCTTCAGATAATCTGTAAAATGCAGGAAAGCCTTAACCACTAGGGCAGCTTTATGAGTTTTGGGCACTCCTTTTTTGTGGAAAATCAGAGCCAGATAAAGATTACTAAAAGTGGCCTGACATGCAGTTTGTTTTTCTGCCAACTCTTAAGGATGCTGATCTCTTTTTACAGGAAGATTGTGGATAGAATAGATGACAACAAAGATGGCTATCTCACAACAGAGGAATTAAAAACCTGGATTAAGCGGGTACAGAAACGCTATATCTATGAAAACGTGGCTAAAGTTTGGAAAGACTATGATCTAAACAAGGACAATAAAATTGCCTGGGAAGAATACAAACAAGCCACATATGGTTATTATCTAGGTAAGAGAACAATTTCAGATTGTATGATCAAGGATTCTGGAGATTATAAAGTGTGATTTCTTGCTTTACAGTCAACAGAAGTTTGGTGTCTCATTTAAGTCTCTTGAAACTCACATTAAATTTTATAAATGCTCAGAGGTCAAAAGCACTTTTTAGTTAGTTATTGCAGCCCACCAGCACACAGAAGGTTTTGTAGAGATATCATTAAATGTACTGACACAGCTGAATTATATTTCTCTGGTTAGAAATATATTATTTTTTAATATTTAAAATAGATTTTTAATTAAAAAATATATATTGTGTAATTAACTGTATTTGTTAAGTCATTCTCTCTAAAATCTTAATTCTAGATGCTAAAAATTGATTCTAAGCCATAGCAAAGTTATTGATTAAAATTGTTTTGGAGAATAACATGCTTCAGACTGTGATCCACTGCAAATGAAAATTCTTAACAAATCAGGCAAAAGAAACATTTATTAAAAAATATACCTGAATTCTGCCCCCACCCGTTTCCCTTGCTTTTTGTAAGTTAATGAAGGGAAATGAGGAGAAGAGATCACTTAAGCTAAAGGGCAATACTGACAGAACAACAAATCAGTATTAATTGACCATTTATATTTACTGGAAATGAGAAGACAATAATCACCTACCACAGAGACAGTTTCTAGACCAAGCTTCCAGTAGCAATAATCATTCCAAAGTCTACCTGAGATTAAAATGGAGCCTGTTACATTTGTGGAAGGAAATATTTGACACACAATCCCTGCAGCATTATCCCTGGGAACCCTTCTCAGCCCTTTGTCTTTGCTCTCTGTAATCCCCAGGATTTGGAGAGCAGATACTACACTGTGGGCTTGTGTTAATGAATACTTAAAATTCCCATCTGTAATTCCTGGCCTCGTCTTTTTTGCCTGTGTTTGTCTCCCAACATCTGAATTGTGAAATTGTTATGAGTATTTTTCATGTTTGAAGTCAGTTTAATGATCCTATTAAAAAAAATTATATCAAATACCATTCCTTTTATGCCAGTGAACACCCTGAAAGAATGTCATTGTTTTAAACTGAAAATAATTGTTAGGTTCCCTGTAGCAGAGGCGTAGCAGTTAGATAATTTCAGACAGTCTGCCACCTTCTGAAACCACCTTTCCTTGGTTTGCCTGCTTCTTGAAACTGAAAAGTTGTGTAGATCATCCTAGTTCCTAAAGAAGAATAAAACTTCCGTGAATGAAATCTACCCCAAATACTACCTCAGTGGTGCCTGTGAAGGCAGATAAAATTTAAATATGTGAGGATTAATATATAATACTGCAAAATCCATTATCCTGGATTTCAATAGAAGAAATTTACCTCTACTATTGTCACCTTTAAAAATCAAAACATGTACTTGACCCCTGAATTTAAAACTTCACAGGAAAGAGAAGGAAATAAGCCTTTGTATTTCTAGACTCAAACAGCAAGTTGGGGAGCTTCATTGTGCCTGTGTGTTTTAAAGGAAAACACTTTTGAGATCACCTTGATTAATTTGCAGAAAATCCAGAAGAATTCCAAGATGCAACTGATCAGCACAGTTTTAAGAAAATGCTGCCCAGAGATGAAAGACGATTCAAAACTGCAGATCTGGATGGAGACTTGGCTGCCACTCGTGAAGAATTCACTGCTTTCCTTCACCCAGAGGAGTTTGAGCACATGAAAAACATCGTTGTCCTAGTAAGCAGCGCAAAATCCATGCCATTATTTTTACTTTTTATTTTTATGGATGAGCTTTGAAGTGCTTCTCTAACCTTTCCAGGCAGGGTTTAGAAAGAGACACACACATAATAGCTAAGTGGGGAACAGAAAGGGATGCCTTTCATGAAATCCACTTGATTTAGAACTCTCGATATAAAAAGGACTTGTTAAGTGCACTTAGACAGCTCCTCAATGGAATCAAGAAACAATCTTGGGGCACAGACTTAAGCCAAAATAAAAGGAAGGGTATGCTGACATGCAGCACCCAAGTGTTTCATGCAGGCTTGTATCTGCCCCTGACTTAAGCATGGTATTCAGTTCATTCATACAGGAAATTTTTTCAACATGAAAGGATGTTTGTATATTCATTGTATAAACAACAATCACACTGGAGTTAGTAAGAGTACATTCACTTGTGTACAAGGGTAGGTCAAGGCCTCAAAACATTAAATGATCGAAGAGGCAAATAGTCAGAATTCTCAGTTCCTTCTTGGTTACTTCGATGCAAAACTATTTTCCAGGAAACCTTAGAAGACATAGACAAAAATGGGGATGGTTTCGTGGATCAAGACGAGTACATTGGTAAGTGTTGACACTTGTTTCTTACATAATCTCCAATCCATTTTTTCCATCTTCTCTCACATTTGCAGCAGCATGAACAACCCAGGGATAAACAGTTCTGTGTTCCAGTTTGACTGTTTTGTACCAACCATCCAACTCAGATGGTTGGTACAGCCTAATTTCATTTTAGGCAGATAGCAACATCACCAGGAAAAGGTTCCTCACACTTTACAGCATAAGATTCTCCTCATATTCTCATATAACTCAGCTAAGAGTTATATGAGAACAAGAGAAGAGGATCTGGAATAGTATCTTCCATGAGAGGGATATTCTCTGTATACTAGGCAATGTTAACAGCTGTTTGAAAGTGTTTAGAAATGCAGGAAGATTAGAAAGTGAAATAGTCTTTTCCCGAGTTTGAATGTTACTCAAATATACAAACCAGCTAGGAAGCACGCATTGCAAAAAGAGAAAATTCACCTTTTGTTTCCACTAGTTTTTTTCCTAGTCTAATTAGTAAGTAAAACCCCACACTTCTCTAATGGTGATACCACTGTATTTCTCCTAGAAAGAGAAGATACATGAAAAATGAACTGTGTTAAAACCGCGCTAAGATTTAAGATTCTCAGAGAAGTTGTGAAATGTGTGAAAGTTAGCAGTGCATTACTGCAGTGGCAGAAAGAGAACAAAGTGGGAAACATCCTCAGCAGATCAGTCACAGTTAATTTACACAAACTTAGTCACACCAGGCAGTTGGCTGCTGTCTTGCACTTAGACCCATGAAGACAAAACAGAAGCAGGAGTGGAGAGCAGCAGTATATGATACATTTTAGCCTTTTGAATCATTACTCCCATACCAGAACCCACCTTCTCCACTGCACTCGTTTTGATGGGTTTTAAATCAAGAAAGTAGCCCCAGGAAAGCATTAGTGCAAACTTGGATGAATCTTTGTTTCAAGTGGTGCTGTGAAGATCGCTTCACACAGAATCAGGAACAATGTACACACGTTAATTAATGGCAGGGGGTTCTGTTCCCTCTAAATTATATTTAGCCCAGAAAGTGAATGCTATTCATTTATGACTGAAATAACAGAGCAGCATAATTTCCACAGTAATTTCAGTTCATTCAGTGACATTACCTACGTATAATTATAAGGTAATTGTCAACATTTGTTACCATGTGAATGCTGGTTTTTCTTGTCTTCTATAGATAGGAACATAGAATGTTCTAGTCACGATCACCCCACATTGGCAAGGATGATAAAAATCAAATTGACAGGACATGTCAGTTGCTTCAAATAAACAATATAATTTGCACTTTAAAAAATGAAAAAAGAAAGTGAATGTGTTGTCTGAAGTTTCCTTCATGAGTTGAGAAAACTATGCTTAAGATGTTCTTACTTCCCTTTTTCAGATATAATTATTTTTTAATTTTGATGAAGTCGGGGTTAAGAAACCAACAGAAAACTAAATCTCTTCTTTGATAGTTTATGGTTGATAGTTTATACAAAAATAGTTTATACAAAAAGAAGTCCAAAAATGTCAGTCTCTAGATCGGGTATTTGATGGGGAAATCTGCTGAAGGTTATCACATGATTCCTCCCTCCTTCTCCTTCTCTCCTCCTATTTTGTCTTTTACAAAATTTGTTTCAGATTTACACAAGCAGCAGAGCAAAATATCCCTAATCACGTTGAGCAGAGAGAACTGAATTCTTATTGTGCATGGGCAGGTGACAGAGTATTTCAGGGACACTGTGGACAGTGGCAATAGAGAACTTCAGCCTAGTGTACACACTCACACTGCAGAGTCAGAGGAGGTTACTCCTAGCTTTGAAATCAGCATTTATGTTTCCTATGGATACCAGCCAGCCTCTGGCCCTGAGACCATCCTCATGGGGTGCACTCTTCCTTAGCACATCCTTGACAACCAAACACAAAAGGCATAGGAGAGGAGTAGTATCAAAAAGCAGGCTTTAATTCTATTTAGAAAAGTGGAAGGCTTGAGGGACAAACAGCCCTGATGAGCAAAAAGCGATTAGCCACAGTGACCAGAAGAACAAAGTGGACACACTACTTATCATTTGGAAGGCCTGTGATGCAAAAAACCAGTTCAGTTACAAATCACTTGCTTTTAATAATCACTGCTCCTGTCCTAACTCTGTTTGTGCAGAGAGCAGCTGCCACTGTGGTGTTGTCCTGCCGATGCTTCCTAAATATAGCACAGGACTGATGTGATCTCTGCATCCTGTGTCACAAATGGTGCTCCATCCCGAGGTACCAACCTATGACAAGTGCCCTCTGCCTGTGGTTTTTCACAGAATGCACCACTGATTCATGACTTCTCCAGCCCATTCTTTGTAGGGGAATATCTTCTGCTGGAATATGTTACAGCACTGCATGGTTAAAAGAAGACTCATCTCTTACACAGACCTCTCTAAAAGCAGGATAAAAACATGCAAGTTCCATTTAGCAATTTTTGTTTGCCTAAATTTCCCCTGTGCCTTTTTTCCTTTAATCACTCTCTGCTGGCTGGAGTTTGATCTTATCCACAAAGACATTTGCTGGCAGGGACAAGATAAAATGGCTGGGTTCCTTTCTCCCCATGTGACTGAGCCTAGCACTAAAGCTTGTGATTGCTATTTAACTAAAGACCCTTAGAGAATTTTTTCATTCTGAAACTCAGTGATGATGGCCTTTGAACACATTCACCTCTCATGTTAGCCTGACCAGGAGTGCACAGTTGTGAGACAAGGGTAATGTAAGAAAGGACAGAATCACCAGCAGAGAAGAAATAGGCCTGAGACAAGATACACACAGCTACTCTATTTACACCCCACATTTCATTTTCTGTACAAAGAGATGCTGTGCAAAGAGTGAAAAGTTTGGTCTTCCTCTGAGGAACACTGTGCAAATGTCTTTAGCCTGTGCATAATTTGCAAATTAAATATGACTCGAGTGAGACCTTTATTTCCTCTCCAGCTGATATGTTTGCAAATGAAGAGGGTGGACCAGAGCCTGACTGGGTGATTACAGAGCGTGAGCAGTTTGCAGATTTTCGTGACCTCAACAAGGATGGAAAGATGGACAAAGATGAGATTCAGCACTGGATTCTCCCCCAAGACTATGATCATGCCCTGGCTGAAGCCAGGCACTTAGTCTATGAGTCTGATGCAGACAAGGTACATAGTGTTCTACTGTAGTTTTTAAAGAAGTTACACAAGCTGTTATGGTTTTTTTTTAAATATCAGCTTGCAACAATTTATTCCTGATAACTTTTCTTATTAGTACACTTTAAATGGAGTTTTAGAGGCTAGAATTGCTCATGCATTAATGTTTCCATGCCAATTTCAGTTGGTAGGGTTAGAATCACAAAGTAAAAGTAGTAAAATACAGTTTGTCAGCTTGAGAAGTTCCCTTGGCTATCATTAGGTGAGAAAAGAATCTATTTATCATCATTAACCTGGGTGTTTTAACACAGTAGAAATACTCTTTTCCTTTAAGAATGGTCATGACTTTTGTATGTTAATTTAGATTACAAGAGGAAAATAAAGACCTATTTACATAGGGGGTAGCAAAATCACCCTCAGTTCTGTAATCAAGCACATACCTTTCACTGAAGGCTGACTCAGTACATCCACTTCCTCTGGTGTGGGACACTAGATTCCAGATGATGATCTTCACAAGTGTAACGTGAGCAAAGTCTGAACCTGAAAAGCCAAAATACTCTCTTACACAGAGAGTGTGTAAATTGCTGAAATAGCAACCATCTTCAGCAAAGTACACCAGAGGATTTTCATTCCTACTGTCAGGAAGGCAAAACCAAACCAGAGGGCAAAACTGTGTACCAGATAACCCATGTACTGTTTGGCAGAGAGTTCATTACAGAGAACTTTCAGTTGGCAGTTTGACCCAAATGAAGCCACTGGAATCCAGATTTCACTCACCATTACAGCTACAAATGATTCCTGAGCCTGCAGTCTGCTGCTTTGAAGAACTGTGTGCTTCCCAGGGCTCCTACAAGTGTCTTTTACTTAGCTTTGAAAATGTTCTTACAGAGGTTTTGTTTTCCTCCTGCCAGGATCAAAAACTAACAAAAGAGGAAGTTCTTGACAACTGGAATATGTTCGTTGGAAGTCAAGCTACTAATTATGGGGAGGACCTCACAAGAAACCACGATGAACTATGATACAAATACCAACCAGTATGCTACACACCTTTCCTCCACTTTACTGAAATCACTGTGTCCATCCCTTCTTTCGGGGGGAGATGGGCAAGGGACACTCACAACTGAACAACTTGCATTAATATATTTTTAACATGCCAGCTTATTACCTCAGAAACCGCTTAGAAATAGCTTTTTACTCTTTTCACATGGTTATATAAAATATATAGTTACGACAGGTTTTATTTTTGAATAAAAAAAAAGGTAACTTTTCTGAGTAGATTAGAGCCTGACATGGAAAAAGCACTTCTAAAAAACATAATTGCAAGGATGTTTAATAGTGAAATATTTTCTTCAAATACCCTCTTTTGCCATAGTGAAATGCAGCTAGGGTTAGAAAGAAACCTAATGTTTAAACAGACTAAGCTGTTTAGTTGTCTTTTTTTTAATAGCATATAACAATTTAAAGTTAAGACTTTGAGCCAGAGAAGAGGTTTGACACAACCTTTGTCTCCACAGAGTTTTTGTCCCCCACTTTGGGTCAGAGGTGCTGCAGAAGTTATCCAGCAGCCCTCTGGTTCAGAGCTTTCCAAGTTCAACACGTGCAGCTGGCCCTTCTCTCTGACCCCCGTGACAGAGCAGAGGGGATGTGGAGTTCAGAGGGGCAGCTGCTCATTCTGATGGCGGGGTAATGCACAACTGTTTGGGGGCTGCTGGCCGGGCTGTTTCCTGGCAGGAATTGTGCCACACGGAGCAGAATTTACCTCACGCTTTTCGCACTTTACCCGAGCCGCGCTCTTGTTCGTGCAGTGTGAATGGCAGCAGCTCTGTGATGGAGAAAGAATGAGACATATCACCCCTCTGGGCCTTCTGCCTCCTCTGCCACGTAAGAGGACAGATTTATGTGGCTAAAGTTCTGGGTTTGTATGTATATACGTTTAAGTACATGTTAGTGAAGCAACTCTACAAAGACAGCTCTCCTTCCCAAAAAGGGGGTAAGCTTTCCACACAGGTGCTTTCTTTTTTACTGTATAGTGTGAGTTGTTACATGTATATTTTTATATACCCAAGTTAGATAAGTTTGGTTGGTTTTAAATGTACCGGTTTTAAAATAAGCACAATAAAACCAATACTTCTTTTTGATACTGTGAAGTTGCAGTAACACTAACACAGACTAACACAGAGACATGATGTGAAAGCACAAACCAAGCCTCTAAAGCCAGTAGTTCCCAAAGGACTGGGTCATTGGCAACTCCTGCAGCACTGGGTGGTCATCTACAAACAGCAGCTGGACATACAGCACCAACTGTTTCTTCTTCACCTTAATAAAGAAAAAAAATGAAAAGCTAGAAAGAAGTCCAATATACATAGTTGCTATAACTAGAATTGTTTCTGAACAATAATAACTGGGAGATTTGGGCTCCACAGCAGTCACTGGGAGGTTCCTTGAAGGTTTGGCCTACAGCATCACACGCTGGAGGTCACATAACCATCCAGAGAGGAGCTTTGAGACTCCCGGGTTGTGATACACTTCAGCAGTTCAACAAATCTGTGAAAACCAGCATGAGACAATGCAGAACTGTGACCTTTGTAAGCAGGGTCATTTTCATAAGGTCATACAAGAACTGTGGTGGAATATTTTACATCTTCTCATTGAAGATAATTAAATCTAGATACCAGAGTCTGGCAGAGATTACATGTTCTTGCTATAGCACCATTACTGAGCTTTTGGTGTGCACTTCTTATGACATTGCCAGCAATGTCTCTGCAAAGTCCCTACCTCTTCCAGTAACATACAGTAGGACAAATGTCATAAGACATAAGTGAACTGGTTTTGCTTTTAGAGTACCCTCAAGTTAAATAAATGCCTAAGTGCAGTGTTACCTGAGAAGCAATAAAATTGTATCTTGGCACATGTAAACGATCATCTGGTTTGTTTATGGCTTGAATTTGGAAAGGTTTATTGTGTTCAATAATCCTAAAAATCTTGAGAACTTTTTTTTTTTAAGTTCTTTCATATCAAAATTTGACATATTTTAGTAACAGATTTGCAGTACTCTGTCTGCACTTCTGCTGTTTCAGGAAACAATACCTTAAAAGACCTCAAAAAAAGCTTGTTTCCTGCAAGGGAAACTGCAGCTCAGGCTGGATACTAAGCCAGGGATTTTCACTGAAGCCCAAGGGAAGGTTGTTTGCTCACTCTTGTTGAAATTCAGTGGGAGTTGGGTGCTGAGACACTAAGCATTGTTGCCTTCAGCTAAACATGACACTTGCAAATGCACTATGCACTGTCCCAACAAAAAAACACATCTGTGCTTTGACAAGCAATCACATTTCCTTCCACATTACTAAATGAATTTGGAGTGGAATTAGCATCACACAAAAGAGAAATCACGTTCCCCTGTTTGTTCTTGATTCCTATTAATGCTTGGTACACACAGGCATTTTCCTGTATAATACTATACTTACAGGAGTAAGAATGCTGAAATCAGAGGAGTTGTTCATGCAAAACTGGAAATTTTGACCCATAGTATTTTACTGTAAAAGCTTTTTTTCCCCAAGAGAATGATACTCAGGTAGCATATATCCAGCTCTGAAAAAGGCAGACATGCCAATTAGAATGAGGTTTAGAATAATCAAGTTATCTATCAGTAATGAGTAATGGGGGTGATGTTAAGACAAGGAGCTTTTTTAATAAAGCAGAATATAGAAACATTTATTTAGAGAACATAAGTGTCCCTGATATGATTTCGTTCTGCAGGCTCCCCTCTTTCTGCAGTTCCTCATAGTGTTTCTCTCACCAACACTCAGTAATGGCACAGTACATTCCATGCACTAAATTTTCCTTTCAAGCTCAATGCACTATAGAAGAGTAACTCCAAAAGAGACTAGAGCTTCTGGGTTTAAATTTAACACTATTTAAGGAAAGCAAACCTTTGCTAGGGGATATAACTGTTAACATTGTGATTTTTCAAGCCTAAGGTTTCTAATGGGGTTTGACTGTTCCAGAGATAACATTTTTTTTCCTAGGTAACATATTTCAACTCATATTATGAGCAAATGTTACGAAATTTTAGTGTAATGTGAAATACTGTAATGTCAGATAGCATTATTTATCTGCTTAATGTGACTAAAACCATTAATTGCTGGGAGCCATACTTCATCCCAGCAACATGAAAATCCATTTTGTGCCTATCTTGTCAGTTATTGCCGATTTTCTTAATGAATTGTGACGTAGTGAAATTCTGTTGGGAAGTGTGTTTATATATTTCCAACTGCAGGTTCTGTATGGTAACTCTTATTACATCTATCCTCCATTAAACTCAATGTTTTCATTATGCCTGTGCCACGACATATCAAAGGTGCATTTTTCTTACTTGGGTATCTGGAATAGCCATTATTATTGCACATGCAGTTTTAATTATTAGAGTTTATGAAATGAGCTAAGTGGCTGATGTTCATTGTCCTATAATTCCATTTAAAGATTCAATCAGGTTGAATCTGTCTCCTATTCCAATCAAGGTACTGTTCATAACTCCCTGAGGAAAGGAGATCGCAGCCCATCCCGATCTCGTTACACTTACACAAGTATCTTATGGTAGTTGCATAATGCTTTGCTATTTGCAGTGAGAAGTTGATCTTGATCCCAGTGAAGTTAACACAGAACTAGTTTTAAGGAGAATAAGAACTAGGCTAAGTCCTAGTCTAAGGCCTTAGGCTTGCCCAAAGGCAAGCAGAACAATGGGGTGATGAGGCTGGAAGTCAGAAATAGCCTTACAACCATCAGATCCTGATCTCCTCACTACTGCTACTGAGCACTAACATTTAGGAGTTTAGACTGGTTCATACTCTTGTGAGATAGTTAGGGCATAAGTCTAGTTCATGGAAGGCAGTGTCTGATGTTCTGCTGGTGTGGTCAAGGAACCTTAGGCTTTTTATTGAGCGACAGTGGCGTCGCTCTTAGACAGCAAGTTACCATTAGCAGATGAAATTAGTTTTACAGGGGGACAGAAGGATCCATGGAAAAAATTTCAAGGCCAAAAATTTTGCAAAACCGCACTCAACTTGTAGTCCCAACACTTGGAAGCATCCACCACTAATAAACAGTGCCCTTCTCTTTTCATCGCTCCAATTTAGTGTGTGCTATATTCCATTTTATATGTCCAGCAAGGAGCATATTAACCATATTTGCTAATTACAAAGGAAGAATTTAGGGTTATTTTCCACTGAAGTTTCAGGCACCAGTGAGGCTGATGTCCCTCAAACTGAAGTGCTATGTGGATTATTCCAAACTTGATGTGTTTCAAAGCAACCTCGGAAGAACAAGTTACCAGCTTTCCAGAGTGTACAAGGGGCACACATTTGTACGTGACACAACAGGCAATTTCCCACCTGCATTCTGTCCCTCCACAGGATAAAGTAAAATATCTCCAACAGATGGGAGAATCCCTTCACTGTGCCAGTGACAAGAATATAATTATCCTGTGTACACATTACTATTCCTATTGATAATTAAGGAATATCCATCCTCAGCACAAATGTTGGCTCTGGAGCTTAGTTTCATATACTGAATGTTAGTCATTTTCCTTGTGGAAGAATGTATTTCATAGTCATAAAAGGTCCAGATATGATCTGGTTGGCTAGCTTTTGAAGTTTTAGTGTTTTTAAGTTGGCCTCACATTTGTGAAGTTGACCACGGTTGTGGTCTCCAACCACCACATACCTGAAGTTCCAGGACAGCTGTATAGAACAAGTCAAGGCATGATCCTGAATCTGAGCAGTAATTAAGGGTGACACATACATTAGAAATGACGATGTTTCATCACATCAACAAGAATTTAGATACGCATCAAGACACTTTCACAGTTAACTAGGAAATATTTCCTTTATATGGAAATAGCCTGACAGCTTTTAAAAAGGACCAAAGGGGGTACAAAAACTCAATGAAAAATTAGTATAGCTTTTGAAGACATAGCCTGAAGTCCTCAGTGAGGTGCTTTTGTGGACGGTATCACAGAAACATGAGTTGATAACCCCACAGCACCTGCCACATTCTCCAACAGTTCCAGTACAGCACTGCCCAAGAAACAGCCATCACTGAAGATGCTGCTTTTGTACCTGACAGACCGAGGAGGTTTTGGTAAAAATAAAGTTACTCTGCTCCAGCATGCACTACCTTCTCCCACCTGAGGCTGCTGTTGGATTCTGAGGAAGTTTGATGGGTGCATGATAAACGCCATGTGGGTGACCATGAATCCCACCACTATGATTCCAGGTAACAAGTTGGTATTAAGGCCACAGTACCTAGGAAGGGGAAAAAAAAATTCGTTATTCTAATTGTTAACTATTGAACTCCCAAGAACATGGTGTTCTCAGGACTTCTCAGGACATACCTTCTGTGTGGATAAAAGCCAGTGAATTCAATGTTTCAGGAAGACAGAAAAAAGGGGAGACGGTGCTTTTGTCATTAGATTGGCTGTAAGATAACACAGACATACCAAAAAATAACATTGACTAGATTGACATGTTAGATACATCCCCCCCAAATTATTCCCAATGCCCCCACTCCCAACTTTAAATTCAGCTGAACTGAAGTTCTGCTGACATCGCACTCCCTGCATCTCACAGGGCCTTGGTTGCTGGGACACAGAAAAGAGAGGAATGCTAGTTGAGAACTCATCAAATGGGAAGTGCAAAAGAATTCAGAGAGCTAAAACTTCCTGAAACCTTTAGATGGTAACATTTAGATGAAACATTTTTAAATCGTAGGTGAATTCACAGGCAAATTCCACAGGCAGCAGGAATGAAGGGCAAAGAGTGGCTAGAGAGCTATCCTAGAATCTAACAAAATCAAAAACTTCTCTTCATTCCTGCTCTTAATTTAGAAGATTTTGCATTTATTCCTTTGCCTGTCTTCTTTATTTGTCCTTAAGTTTTAAATTCAGTTACCAGTCCAGATGTAACCTTTCTGGGTACCTCCAAACCTTCCCAAATCACTGAAAACTTTGAAATGTTTTGTGCCAAAGACATGAAATTTTCACAGCTATTACATCTGCTCCAAACTGCATACAGCAAAATATAGTTAAACAAAACAAAAAATCCAAAGCACAAATGCAAGAGACAAAAAATGTATTGTTCCATTATTCCATCTATATTCATAAACAGAAATATATCTAACCCAGAACAGACATATTTAGGGTTATACTGAGTTGGAGTACTTAGTTTACTACAAAATAATTTAAAAGTGAACTCTAGACAAGAAGAATATTTGTATACATGTAGGCTAGAGAGTGCTGTTTTCACTGATACAATAAATGCAGTAATTTATACTTAAGTTTAGTCAAACTGGCAAATGTTTCCTGCATGGGTCTTTCTTCAGTATGGTTGCATGACCATTAGAATGGACCTTCTTGAGCTAACAGGCAAACCACATGACTTTATTCCAAGGCTGCCTTCTCAGTTTCTTAATAAAAATGTCTATATTAGATCTGTTCTGCAATTGCTATGTGTTCTGAGAGCAGAGTTTGTAAAAACTTTCCATCATCACAAAACCCTTTTGAAAGTATTTCTCTACAAAAAAGACCCTTCAAAAGCCTTGTAATCCATTAGCATTAGGTTTACAGAACAGTTACGTAGACATCTGAATGGATGTAATAATTTATTTTTCCTCTTTTTGCAAGGAAATCTTTTTTTTGCATTTGTTACCCCAAAGCTTGTAAAAAGTAAGATTGTGACAGGATGTTAAAATGGGTCCTCTGGATAAGAAACTCGGGGATAAGGTAGGTTTTCCCTTAAATCAGACTGTATTCACGGTCCAGCTTTGCAGTGTTTTCAGAGAATTTTCTAGGCATGTAACTGTGATGTAAATAAACATTAGTTTAATAGTGGGAACCTGGGTCCAAAATGCAGTCAACAGAGACAAGTAGGGCCCCTTCAACTGTGGCTTCAGAAGGTATAATTATGGGTGCATAAGGCAGATAGGGCAGATATCCTCTCTTTATATTTCTGCATCCCTTCGTAACATACACAAACATAGCTGAAATAAAAGAGGCAAGATGAAGAGCAATGAGAAACGACGTGAAATACTGCCTTTAAAATCTACTTTATTCAACTGGAAACAAAACATTTTAAAAGGTGATAATGCTCTAAAAGCTATTTAACTCGCCAGCCAAATCAAACTGACCAAAATCTAATTTATTCCTTGTCTTGTTTAGCAGATGCTTAAAAGATCAATATAGTTGTCTCTGTAGATCAGCATGAAATATTAACCAGTCTGAGTGTTCTGAAGCTTTTTACAACATATTCAGCCTCATTAAACATTAAGCAGCCTTGAAATATAAATATAAAATAACTATCAGCTTCCTATCCTTCAGACACAGAACAAAGGTAACTCAAATGTGGGAAGCAGGAGGAAAAAAATATTAAATGAACTGGGAATTCATAGAGAAGTTAACTTAGGAAAGCTGTCAGTATAAATTGGCTCAATCAGATACACTTTACCAGAAGGAAAGAAAATATTGCAATATCAGAAGAATATCTGCTAAGGAACAAAACAGGAGTGTGACATTTGTGGCATGAAAAAATTAATAACAATAAGCCTCTGACCACAAATATACTAATCTTGGGCCCAGTCCTCATTTGTGCTACAGCTCCTTTCACCCCTCGTATCTGCTGCGAAACCCACTCCCCAGGTTCAGCAAGAACGAAGCCCTCTCCTCTTTTCCCTGCCTTTCATTGCTGCCTGGTACGTTAAAAATATCTGGGCAATACAGCAGAAGGGAGTTTCAGGTTCACTAAAGGGAAATGTCAGCTTTGCAAATCACTGAAAGTAACCGGACACAAACTGTCAAAATAAGTCAGCGAGACAGCGCGGTTATTGTCAGCGCGTAACTCAAGCCTGCAATCCGAGATGTGGCTAAAGGTTATACACAATGCAGCACGACAGTTCCACTGCCACGTGCAGATCGACTAATTTAGCTAAAAATGCCGTGTGATTTTATTACGTGCAGTATGTTTGATACCTTTTTCTCCCATTTAGCTGCCTGCTTTATTATTGCTGCACACCGATGGCGAAGAATAAAAGTCGGCCCCTCGCACTGGCACTGCTGGGTCTGCCAGGGTTTACAGAGAAGCTTTTCATGGAGCTTTCTTACTGCTGCTCCTTGCCTAATGCTGGTATCAGCCCAGACGTACTAGGGTTACAATTCATTACAGCCGCCTCCTCGCAACTTGGCAAGATGGTAACAGCCAGTGGAACTGCGTGGGATTCATTCCCCTGCAGAGATACGAGATTCTGCAAGCAGTTTATGGAGCTATTAAGTTGGAACTTTCAAATTCTCTTGCACAACGTGATGGTTGGAATGCCGTCAATCAGTCAACGCAAAAACCGTGAGGAGCTGAGAATGAAACCAAGAAACTGATTTGGTACCCCCAGAGGCAAAAAGGAAATAAATTTAATATAGATATTTTTGTATTTTTGCAACATAAGCAAGATAGCAGTGGGCTCACATAAAGCATAAGTGTATCAGACACATTAAGAAGTTATATTCAAATAGCATTTGACATTGGGCTATTTTTGCTGCATTCTCAGAATAGAATGGAAAAGATACTTTTTCATTCCACTGCATTACACCGTATTTTTATACTTTCCCTACCTGTACGCTATGCTGTTAACAAGCATTGATTTGAAGAGCATCAAATCAAATGTTTAACACCTCCTTGCACGCTAAGTTTTCAGATGTGCTTTGTTACAGGGTTAGTGTCTCCAAACACGCATTTTAAAATTAAATTTAAAATTACACTTAAAGAGAAAAGATTACACCCACTGTGAGCAAAGCCCTACACCTTACAGTTTAGTTAAAGGGGCAAATAATGACCTAAACATGACACAGGCTCGTGGAGGGCAAGCAAAGCCTTTACCCTCTGCAGTTCTGCACCATCCCACCCTGCTCCTGGTAAAACTTGGAACAATCTCAGATAAAAGCCAGCCCTGCATTACCAGAACCACACTCATCCCTTCCCTCTCATGCCTTTTTCTTTGTTGTTGTTGTTGTTGTTGTGTTTTGGTTTTTTTCTGCAAGGTGACTCGCAGAGCTGAGCTGCCTCAGCAGCTACACGAGGAGCCACTCACATTTCTCACAGCCTCCAAGGAGCACAATGAAGCCCTAACAAGGCACAGGGATGAGGCTGCCTGACGCAGACAGGAATGCCCAAAATTCACACAGCAACCTAAGTGGCAGTGTGGTGCCTTGCTTTCTTCTTTAATCCCAGTGCTTTGCCTAAATTGCAGGTCGTGCATGTTGTTTGGGAAGAAAGGTGATTTGACAGTAGTGTCAAGCATTTCTTTGATACCATGGTACAACACAGAGGAATTGAGCAAGATAGTTTTCTTGCTGAGATTGTCACAACTCTTTCATCCAAAAATCCTCTTTTCTCAAGGGTGTGCTCATTCATGTGTCATCCTTGTGTCTCACTGAACTTCTGGCATATAGGAAACAAGCCAAACACCGGAGTTAGAAGGTCACTTAAGTGTTATGAAATTGGCATTGAGGCTTGGGGTAAAACAAGCAGGCACAAGGATGGGGATATATAGGCAGCAGTAGTACTGCAAAGGGAGAGGAATTTTCGCTGTCCAACTGCTCTCCAATCAAACCCGGAAGTCAAGCCTTTGCAGAGATGAAATCCGTTTCATTTTTTGTGTTCTGCTCCTCTTGAAACTCTGAACAACATGAAAAAAAATGAATGCCAGATTTACTGTAAGTATCTTCTCAGGCAAGCTGTAATGGTTTGCTTTGATCCAGCTGCACTTGCACATCTCTTAAACATTCATCCAAACCTGCTTTCTGGAATGTAACTTTTGAAGTCTTGCACATCCTTTTTGTACAAGACTTCTGTCCACCCACACAGCAAAAATTTTTAACTGGGCAGTCCCTTGCTACTCATAACTTCACTACTACAATTTTTTCCTATATGTGCAGCTCCAAGTGCCACTGCAAATCAGAGGAAACATTCCACTCCCTCCAGTCCATCAAACTCCAAGAGACTCCACTTTCAAAACTCTTCACAGCCTACAGTCCACACTACCCCTGATTTCTCACCCACTGCTGAAAATTTTATTCCTCTCATTCACCTACAACAAAATGAATTTTTTAAAGGCCAAAAATTGTGTGTATGCTCACGTGCTGTTCCTCATATTTTTAAGAGGGTTTTCTAAATTTCTAATTAGCTCCCAATTCTCTCTTCAACTACGTCTCATAAAAATATAACTGACAACCAGCAGATTATTAATTTTTGTGTATCATCAAGACAAAACAGAGAGGAAAATATGAAGCTCTAATAGACCAGTAGACTTTTCAGAGAGTAGGGAGGAAGAAACTTCTGAGGACTTCCACCTATCAAACTCAGTCTGTGCACTCCTCCTTTTGCCTCCATCCCTGTGCTTTCCCTTTTCTTGTGCTGTAAATTCTTCAGCAGTCTCTCTTTTGGTTCAGCACTGCTACAGTGGTTAAGACAGTGGAATTGTGCCTCATGACTTGGATTTCTAAGAATTACAGTAATACAAGTAATAAAACAACCACAGTTTTAACTTTATTTGACTAAAATTAATACCTCAAGACCACCAAACCACGAAGAAATAGCTCACAAGGGAGTGAGAAAATAATCACACTGATCAGAAAGGCACACCACAAATGCATCAACCTTCAGCTCATATTAATTGGTGTGGCTCTAAAAAATTTATCTTCTCTCTCTTTCAATGTACCTGTGCTCATTTACATCCACAGGCACTGTTTAAAATATATTTAAAATAGATTTGTCTGTAAACAATCCTCCTAGAAAAAAAGGAACACTGAATGAAGCATTTCTGCACAGGTTTTTTTTGCTGCTGTAGAAGACACATAATGGATGTGCAACAGCACATGAAAGACAGATGAGGAAGCAAATTATTCAGCTTTTTGTATTAAAACGGAATAAAAATTTTAACATATTTGCAAATTTCTTTCACTGAAAACTATAAAGATGTCTTGGTACTGCTGTGGCTTTCCATTGTCTTTAGAAGAACTGAAAACCTATTTAAGATCAAGACAAAGACAGGTACACACAAATCAGTGGGCAGTGAGAATGCCATCAAAACATGTCAGTGGGAACATGGGCTGGTTTTGGCTGGGGTAGAGTTGTTTTTTTCCACAGTAGCTGGTATAGGGCTATGTTTGGGATTTGTGCTGTAGACAGTGTTGATAAGTTGATGAGTCAGGGATGTTTTTGTGACTGCACTTACACAGAGCCAAGGCCTTTCCTGCCTCTCACCCCACCCCACCAGCGAGGGGCTTGGGGTGCACTAGGAATTGTGAGGGGACACAGCTGGGACAGGTGACCCCAACCAACCCGAGGGATATTCCCCACCCTACAACATCATGCTCAGTATACAGAGCTGAGGGAAGAAGAAGGAAGAGCAGGATGTTTGGAGTGATGGAGCCCTGCTCTCCTGGGGATGGCTGAACACCTGCCTGCCCATGGGAAGTGGAGAATGAATTCCTTGTTTTGCTTTGCCTGTGTGCATGGTTTTTGATTTCTCTCTTAAACTGTCTTTATCTCAACCCAGGAGTTTTCTCACTTTTACCTTCCTGACTCTCTCCCCCATTCCACTGAGCAGAGGAATGAGTGAGCTGCTGTTTGGGGCTCAGTTGCTGACAGAATATGAGAGCTTTTATGGAACACCCTAATAAAAATCCATTACCTACTCACAAACCTTTGAAACTCCACTTACAACAGGTCACTGAAAAAATAACTTTCTGGAGCAGACCTTTTCATAGAATTAGACTTTTCCTTTGTGAGTTAAATGACTATTAGACACACATATAATTGGACACAAGCACACACAGAACACAGATGAACTACCAGCAGCACTTGATCACTTATTTTCTTAAAATGTCTGATATTCTTCAGTAAGTTTGTTTTCAGAAGGCATCATGATAGATTTGCAAACAGGCTGGAAAAAAACTAATTAGAACTAACTATTGTTGAGAAATGTTAATGTGGAATGGGAGACATTTAAAGAACAGCACAACAGAGTTTAAAATATAAGTTCATTCCAGTAAATCAGTGTCAAAATGACAACAGAAGCCAACATGGCTCAAGACAGATATATGAAACAATATATAAGACAAACAAAAAAGCTTTTGAACCCATCCATAAAATATCAGAAGTGAAAGATTTGATTAAGTATTAAAAGAAAAAGGCTAAACCAAGTGAAACAAAACCAAAAGTGAATCATACAGTCTAAGTCTCTCAGTATGAGAGAAAAAAACAGTTTTTCCTGGTTTGGGTGAGGTTTTTTTTTAAAAAAATCAGGTCAAACCCAAGAATAAAGAATTCACTTTCCAGAATGAGAGCGAAAAGGTTCAAACTAAAATGCAATGAGTACTTGGAATATTTAAAGAATTAATTTGCAACTATTCCAAGATATAACTGTATCTGATACAACATACCTGAATACAGCACGTTACCTCTCGTTGATATGATGGCAGACAGCACAGACCATGCCAGCCCTTCACAATGGTGCTTTGCAGCAGGTTGCTGGGGCAAAATGGTCTTCTCAGTCTTATCTGGCTCCTTACCCTGTCATAATGATCAAAACTGGAAAGGTGAAGTTTTTTGTGGTAACTGACCTCTGCTGAATTAAAAGGCCATTGAGTTTTGCATGCTTTTTCCAAATCAAAATAAACTTGTAAGAGAAACAGTTCAAAAGTACCATCACACTGGGTGTTCTGTAGATCTCCATCTTTCCTGCAAGGCTTCCCAAAACTTTGACTTCACTCATAAACCAGAGCTCAGTGGCAGCCCACGCAAGGGAGCAGTGCAGTGACTTACATCCCTTTCTTCTCTTGCAAAGGGGTGCACAGCTGCTCATAGCTGAGCCCTGAGGAAGCCCACAGACTATACATAAGATATCCAAGAGAGCAATAAAAGCGGGTATAGAAACTGAGAGAAGTCTTCACCGACACTTTACAAGTTCATGTAGTTCAAGAGAGATCCCAGAAGACAAGAGACCATCATAATGCCATTAGTTAAGGGAAAGCCTAGGGAAACTGAAAACGTTATGTAGGGAAAGCTTAAAAATCATTTTAGAAAGCCAAGTGAGGGAAACACTTCAAACAAGCACACTGGTGGTTCAATTAAGGGTTTCAGAGATGCCTGTAGGAGGAAATCTCAAAGGATATTAATACTAGGATAGACAAAGGGAGGCGATGGGAACCTGATGTGGAGATGTTCAGAACCATTTCCCCAAGTTTCATATTGGAAACCAAAAGCATTAAAATATTTAGAACAGCAAATGTATTCCAGAAATGTGGACAAAGTGCATTCAATAAGCTATTCAATCATATATCAGCACTAACAGGGGGGTAGGAGCTATAATTTTACAAACAGAAACAGCACTGAAAAGCAAAGCAAAGGAAGCCTTGATTAATAAGGTGGGCTGAGGGAAGAACAGATAATTTAAGTTTCAATAAAATACTTTAGACCTTCGTTAAAGAGAAGATTCAAGTCCCTTTAGGAAGAACACTGTGCTAGCTGATCTATCAAAGAATCCAGAATGAAGGCAAAAAGGCAGAGAAAAAAGTCATAAGGAAATTTGTTTTAAATTATTAATGAAGAATTACACTTGCACTGACCAGGTGCTTTCCAAGACAAAGAATACAAGTCACTGCAAAAAATATGATGCAATTAGTGCATTTTTACACAAAAATAATTTCTTTTAGCAATGATGGCAGGGTTGTTTTCTTTTTTGGGGGCGAGGTAGGGGGAGAGGAGTGGTGCTGATGATGTTGGAGTTTAACACTAAACCAAGGTACGGAATTAAAAAATCAGCAGACTTTATCATGTAGTCCTTTCTTTTCCAAAATAGGGTTACATTTTCCCTAGAGGCATAACCTGTACACAGGTATTTTCCATCCCCTGATTAGTGTGCTTTTTACAGCCCCAATCTGAGCCCCAACACTTAAGTGCCAACTTATTCAGCAGAGAAATCTAAGAGCTTCCTTCTACAGCTCCACTGGCACAAACTACTGTGCCACACACTCCCACATCCACTCTCCATGATCACAGCTGTATGGCCTTCATTTAAAATTAGGTCTGCATTTGCTATTGCCTTGTTCATAGGTAATGGGAGGTTTCCACTGTAGCTACAATCCTTTAGCTCCAGCCATGGCCTCGTGCTTTTAGGTTGGAGGAATCCAGCTTGATTTCCCATGTGTTGAACAAATATCAGAGGTCACACAAAGAGAAAATATATGACCCTATAAAGAGCATAAAACCTGGGGAGGAGGGAGGGAAAATAAACAGCAGCTAACACCACCACAGAGAGAATAAATCAAAACAAGCTATTTAATGGGGTTTGAAATTGCTGACTGCAAAAAATAACTTTACCCCAGATCAAACAAACTGAAATAAATATTTAAAGGTGTACTGCTCAGCTGTTTTCTCAAACCAGTAAACCTGTGATAGTCTTTTCCCAAAGTCTGGCCTCTAAGTAAGGTGACAACAACATTCCAAAGCAGCTAAAAATTCACTAAGATCGGCGTAGTTTGACTGATTTGCAACCACAGCAGAACAACACAGCACAGAACAATCCCCACACCTTTTCTCCTCTGCCTCTTCATTTTGGAGTCATGTTCATAAATGGAGCCCACCAGCTTGCTTCATGTTGGCAGAGGCAGGAGGGACGAGGAGCAGCAGAGGATGGAGCTCTGCATATTCCCCAGGCTGGGATGGTTTTCCAGCACTCTCCTGGCTCTTTGGCAGTGACTACAGCCCACAAAATAATGGCCTCAACAGCTCCTCAGGCCACTCGCTGTTATAATCTGTATAATAAGTATTAGTTTAGCTTTTCGTATGGAAAGTTAATCCCCTAATAACATTTCAAATTACTGAACAGTGTTTGGGAAAAAAAAAAATAAATCACAGCTACCATTCAGAAACCTGTGCTGCAATCAGCCACACAAGATATACAGCATTCTGTAATTAGGGCACACCTTTCAGACTTGGCTAATTACCTCTTATGAATTAAAAATGTTTCCCCCTCCCCTGCCACTATATTTGAGAGTTAAAAAAAAAAAAAAAAGCTTTATGCTTCTAAGGTAGCTAAAATTCAGTAAGATAATGTCTCTGATATGGTTATTTCCAGGTGAACATCAGGTTATTCAACCTAGGTGAATTTAATGATTCTGGACAGATCGTGCAATGAATTTTCCTATAAATCACTTATAATTGCAAACATAAAAATTAAAAGTCAGTCTGAAGAGAGAGATAACACAGTATAAATGATGGAAAGCAGTAATCTACAGATAGTGGTGCTGCTGTTTTAATTGAGGCCATTCTGATGAGAAGCTTCTGAACCCACGGGGACAGTGCTAGGATGAAGAGCCTAGGGTCTCTAACCTGCAAGAGCTTTTAAATGACTACAAGTGATTAACAAACATGTTTTCAACATGCTGACATAAAAACTTCAGTTTTTCCTCTCTAATACAAGGTTCTTCTACATGTCTCAGAAAGACCAAGCTCAACTTGACTTTCCACACCCCCTCCACAGTATCTGCTACCAGCTGGATTTTACCCCTGTGCTGAGCCATGGATCGGGAGATTTGCTTGCACTAAGGTTCTCAATCAGCATTTCGAATGATGCAGAGCATCATTCTCCTCCCCTCACCTGCCAAGAGCCTTAAGTAAAGGCTACACATGCAGGAAGAGGAGTGCACGTGTCCTCGACCTGGTATAAACATGTTTCCTCCCCTTCCAGAGGGAAATCCAGACATATTTCATGGATATCATCTAATGAAGAAATCCTAGACTTCTGAAAATAATTCTGTTTTAATTTGTGGCCTCTTTGGAGTTTTTGAAAGGCTTTGATCCCTTTTACTTTAGACCAAAGCTTTCAGGAATATTATTAGCTGTGTCAAAAGGAAACACTGAAAGCCATACTGCAGACTTTCAGAATTAGAGATGACTTGAATTTAAGTCTAGGAGCCAAACTCATCTACTTTGTCCTTTATGAAATTTGGAGCCAAGATTAAACCCAAGCCTTTTCTGGTCATAATTTAGATCAGACTGAACATTTCAAACATTATCCATTTTTATCAGATTTTGGCTCCAGATGAAAGAAACCTTGCAGGTACAATCATACAGCCAAATGACTAACTGCCACCCTTTGTGCCTGTTAATTATTTCTGGCCACAGCATTCTGTGCATAATGGAGCATGGACACAATATGATGGCTTTCCTTCCCGACCCCCCTCCCCCTGGCCTCCTTTTTTTTTTTTTAATTTGGCTTCTAGATCAACATTTTGAGAAGTCAACACTTGCTTTGCTGAAAGTAAAGGGGTAGTCAGCCTGGAACACCTTGGGTTGTTTTGTACAGGTACTCAGTATTTGCAGCTCCCAATGACTTTTATCTAGAAATGGGAGAGCAACCATAATTACACAATCAGGCCCAAACTGCTTCAAAATTAATCACTTCAAAAATCCAGAAACCATTAAACAAATATGGACATGATGTAGGGGGCAGGGAGGGTGAGGGAAGGAGTTTCATCCCTGGGAAAAATAACCCACACAAACTCCTTGTCCCAAGCCATTATATTTTATTTTATTTTTAACTTCTTCCTACTTGTCATGGGACAGAGGTATTGAAATCTTTCTATGGTATCACATTAATATAAAATCATTCTGCCTTTTTTCTCATGTGATAGTGAAGTGCAGTCACGTTAGCACATTTCATTGTAAGTTAGTAAAAATGAACATTAATATGACCTGATACTAATCCACCATGACAGAAAATTCCTAATACGATAAAACTTTCATATCATATTAGTAGAAAAAAGTCAGTTCCTGCCTGTTCCAGGTCGCTTTCAATGTAGCCTTTGAACATAAAGTAATGACAAGCATTTGTCTATCTGCAAAATGGGTCTCTAGCACTGTTCATTGGCAAAATGAAATTATATTCAAATATGCCTTTTTTTTTTCTCTGTGTGACTCAGCCCATTGAAGGAGAGTCCTCAACTATATCATCTATATTAGCCTTCAATTCTAGGCTTTATTCTGAGATGCTCAAAGTGCCTCTCGTAATGAAGAGTGACCTCTTTTTAAATGCTTGTTTCTTGATATCAAAATTATAACAGCTACAAAAATAAATATTCAGTCCAACGTGGCTCCTCTCCTCATTTTCATGACCAATCTTTGGCAGGAAACTGTCTAGCATGGTTAGTGAGTCCCTTTTTTTTTCCCCTACAAGAAGTTAACGGAGGTCTGGATGAAGCAGAGCCAACTCACAGCTGGTTCCAGAGCAGCTTTCAGTGGGGCAGCTCGTGGAGGCTTTGCAGGCCAACCACCACACCAGTCACACTGGCTAGTTTGAACATCACCATCAGTTCTTCAAGTTGTCTGCATTACACTACACCACAAAAGCTTAAAGTCTGATCCCGCCTATTTGTCGTCTCTGGGATACCTTAGCTTCTCTGGACCAGGGTTTAATGAGTGATCATCCTTCCTGTAATGCCAAAGTTGTAAACCTAATCTAGAATATCTAAATAGGATGATAGGTATCATCTAAATAAGATGATAGGTATCATCTAAATAAGATGATAGGTATCATCTAAATAAGATGATAGGTATCATCTAAATAAGATGATAGGTATCATCTAAATAAGATGATAGGTATCATCTAAATAAGATGATAGGTATCATCTAAATAAGATGATAGGTATCATCTAAATAAGATATCACACGTAAATAAAAAAGTGTTTCTCAAGACTTGGGCATTTCCCAGAAAGTGATAAAAGACTTGAAAGAAACACCACCAACTTACTACAGAGCTTTGCAAAATGTCTGGTCAAGCTGAGTCTAAATGATAACTAAATCCACCTCCTTTATCCCAGGTGAGGAACATTGGGGTCACTTTGTCACGTGGCATAAACTAGAGGAGCTCAATTTAAACCCTGATCTCTATACCAATTTCCAACAAACTAAGGTCTGGTTTTCTTGATGTGGTCACTTTTTCATTGCACTCTAATTACCCTGGACTGTAAAAACAACTATACAACCAGGTAATCCTAAAAGCTGCAAACGCTGGGCTTCCTTGCATAGGTTGCACAATTCACAAGTTAGTGTTACAGATAATTTAGTTTTTCAACACAAAAATTCAATTTTATGAACTGAAATACATTCAAACAACTACAGCAACAACAATCCACACATTTAACTTTTCCTCCAGAAAAAAAGAGGGCCAAAGGATTCAGTTTAAACTGCAGTGGAACAGTGCTGAGGACAGGTCACACAGTGGATCAGCTCAGTCTATAGAATATCTCACAAGTTGAACAGTGTAATACCTGCTTCAGTTTGTTCTTCAGTTCTGATTATTGGATACAATTCGCTGTTGTAGATGCTAAAAAAGCCTCAGAATTTTCTAGTAACTTCACTGCTGTACCTTAAGAGGAAGAACAGAGATTAAAAAGAAAGGAAGTGGTTCTGGTGGGGAACAGCCAGGTTACTACAACAACAACAACAAAATAAAATAAAAGACGAATTTTCAGTTATATTATTGCGTGTGAAACATTATAAGTGCAAAATGCAATTACCTTAATGCTATTTTTGATATCATATCAGCAAATTACACTGAGTCCCTACTGTGACACTCATATCAGGGTAAGAATTATCCTGTTGTGAGTGTCGATCCCAGGGGAAGATGAGGCAGCATAAATGGCTGTGATTCTTGAGCAATTAGCTGCTCCAAGGCTGCAGATACTCTTATTTAAAAGATACTTATGGAATGTTTAACCTGTAAACATCTTGAACATTTACCTCCTATTTGTTTTTTTCAGTAATTAGGCCTCCAGGGGATCCCCCCATGTAACAAGCATTTCTTCCTCATTTTGCCACCCATTTTTCTTTTTAATCATGAGAAAATCCCTTTCTGCTATTAAGATACACGCCATGAAATTTGGAATTGTTTGTAATAACTATGTCTTTCCATTAGTACTAATACCCTAATGCCACAGGACAACCTTGTAATGTGCTGAAGGATTATGTAACTTCACGTCGAGCAAAGAGAAATTACAAGTTTTAATCACCTTTGGGAGTCAGTTTTTCAGTTTCCAGAGTTCTTTCAGAATTATTCAGGGAAGAAAGAAATACTGATTGCTGCAAGCATTTGCTCTGTGGTCAGAGACATTGGCCTGAAAGAGCCAAAAGTAAAGACAGCTGCATTAGGCAAAGGCTATCTTAACATGTGAGGATAAAAGGCACAGGATAAAAACCAGTTCTGCAATGGGCATCAAAAGTATAGGCAGCTCTTCAAGGAAATTTTATACACAGAGCAAGAGGAAAGGGAATAATTTTAATGCATTTCAGCATCAATTTTTGCAACAATATCTTAAATTTTGAAGTTTATAAGCTTAGGTGCCGCAATCAAAAATTTGGATGAATGTAGACCTTGTAGTTTTCTATTAATCAGTACAGGTAAAAGACAGCCAACCCTACAGCTGCAAGGAAAAACACATACAAAAGTACCCTTTATAGTTTTCACCTCCAAGCACAAAAGGGAAGATGAACACGTTCTCAAAAGAATCTAAAAATCTCTCTTTAAAGCATAGACAATAACTTTTTATAACATTATTTATAGACAAAATATAAGTTGATGGTTTTTATGTGGTTGTAAGTAGGTACTTTAAAAAAAGTTAAGTCTTTCTTCTTGTAAGAGAAAAAAATCCACTTCATGACTTACAAAACATCAGTTCAACATCCCAAAACTTCTGATGTAGTACAATTCTGCTAACAGCCATTCTTTTAAACTAAACAAAGTTACAACAAGTGTTACGACACTTGCATCGTTTTAATGTGCTGCTGAAGCAAACTGAAAGCTTTGGTAAATGTGGAAATTATTGATTTGTTAAATGCTTTACATGACACATACAAGACTCACAATATTACCCATACAGATGCTAAGATATTTTACCACCTTTAACCACAGTTTCCTTCCTTCGTTTACAGTTGCCAAACTTTTCTCCTGTTTAGCAACTACTGATTTTCTCTTAAATAATTAACTCCCTAGCAAATGTTATGCTCTGTTTGAAAATAGCAACAAAAAGCTTGTCTTTGCAGTAGTTAAAAAGCCTTGAAATACACTGGCAAATGCAATAATTTTGACATCTGTTGAAACATTTCTGCATTCATTCTCACACTCGCTAATGGCATCAAACTCTCATGGGTCCTATATAGTAAAATAAGAAGTTGTGAAGCATAAGAGATTTTTCTCAATATCAAGACCACCACGTAAACAGGTAGCTTTTCACTGCACTAGTTTTCCACTCAGTATATAAAAGGCTTCATATTAATTCCTTCATATGAATTCTGACATCCCTGGCAATAAAAATATAGGTTCAAATCCTCATTTAGCGATCAGTGGAGTTAACTTAGCCTACAGTGGCAGAGGAAAAAAGCATGATTAAGTGAAAAATGACTCATTATAATGCCATCCTTTGAAACAGTGCATGTCTGCAAATATCAATAATACTGCCAATTACATTTAACATACCCAGATTTGTGCAAGGCCATGGTTAACATTCACTTAAGAAGAAAAGATAATAACAAATACTTGAGAATCCAAACATTCAACAGTAAATTAACAAAAAATACAAAGGACTATCACAAATAGGCTTAAAACATGTACATCTTGCACTTTAAATTGCCTGAAAAGATCTGCAATGAAGACACAAGTCTTTACTTTCTTAAATTAGAAAGAAAACAGATCCATCCCACATACATTTTCTATATTGCCCAGATCACCAATGACTCTTTCCTCTCATGGAACAAGGGACAGTCAAGAAATGTGTACCAGTGAGCCTGTTGTGGTCACTAAGACAGTGTTCCTCACACTTTGATTTGTGACAGGGAGATTCACAGTTCTGCAAACAAATTCACTATGCACCCACTAAATTAAAACTCCATCAATCCAAAAACCTATAAGGCAAAAAGGATTAAGATGCAGCAACAAACAGTTGGATTTTAATTATCAAGATTTTAGAGGGCAATGTCTTTTTTTCCTCATAATTAGTGCTAAGTGCTACATAGAGATAAGATTTTTTGGACAGAATATAGCTGGTCTTTCTCTTGCTGCTTAATATTTCCTTTTCTATGTTTCATCTCGTTATTTTCTGTTATGCTTTTCTGATATAGAATCTCTGTTTTTAAAGTGAGACCAAAATTAAAACGGGAGAGTGCATTTCTCGTGAATTGTCCATCTCACGATCACCAATATAAATATAACAGCAGTAGAAGGAAACAATTCCCACATCAGGAGAACTGGCCTCATATTTAATATTTGCTGTGAAACAGGATATAATTTTGAAAATAAGGACAAACAGGAGACCCACACACATCCCTCTGGCACTCTAATCTCTCATTCTCTTTTTTTCATCCCTGAAAATGATGAGACACTACTTACACAAAGTATTTTGGTGCAATCTTTCTCCCAGATTGGTCAAACTTGCTGCCTCAGAGTTTCTTTTTGCAGAAAACAATACAATCAGAGGGTTTGGTTTGGGATTTTTTTTTTCCTTTTGGGAACAACATCATAAATCCGAGGGTAACTACAACAAAGATTTTTCTATAGTTAGTTGTAATGAACCTTGTATGATAGGGGCACATTCAAACAAAAAAGAAGCAAATCTTGTAAGAAACAGAATCTTTTTGAATATCTCATGATACCCCTTTTCATGATACAGTCTCCTTGAAAACAAGATCATTAAGTAATGCTTCTCAAAGTGTCATTATAATTTTAGCACTAAGATATAGATTAAAAAAAAACCCAAAATACTTTGTAGCAGTCTGTAATAGATCTGAAGTAAAATTTAAAATTACCCTAACTAGATAATGCTTCCTTTGTCCATAGCACACATTCCCAACAAACATAAAGAAGAAAAAGGGCTCATGCAAAATACTGAGATGACCTTACAAACAGCTTTATGATGGATAAAAAGAGGGGGAAAAAAAAGTCATAAAAAGCAACTGCATTGGAGGGTAATTTAGAAAAGAGGAACGTATTTCTATACAAAGCTGAGTATAAATATTTATCAGATGCATAGATGGTCTAAAGATATTAAGAAAAATAACGAAAAATTACTATTTCATTGTCATATACTTCTTGCAAATACATGCTGGGATAATGCTTCAACTATAATAAAACTGCTCATTATCTGGAGATGCAGTAACAGGAGAACAAACATCATTTATATTGCCGAGAACAATTCTGAGGAGGCAGCGAAGGACTACAGGAGCAGAGATTCCTTTTTGATATTTGATGTTTATGTAGGTTGATTGAATTGGAATGATTAAAGTCATTTAATTAGAAACTGTACATGGGAGTTCTCTGCAAAAGAATAACGTATGCATTTGTTCAAATTCACAATACCCACTCTGGTAATGGTACAATATCATTTTGGGGACAGAGGGAAAGCAAATCAGGAGAGGATATTTGTGCTGCTCTGCAGCTGACCACAAAATATTTGATTTAGTGTTTGTCACATGGGCAGAATATTGGATGTGCTGTTCAGGATGCACTGCTCTCCATTTCTCACTGGTTATCTGGTGACCCTAAAGGGATTGCTCTGTTTCCAGTACTCCATATACACATACTGTGTGCAGTAGCTCCCATCTATGAGCCACACTCCAAGTTATTAATGTCAGTCTAATGCTAAAAAAATACCAGTCTAATTCCTGAAAAAGACAATTAGAGTAATTTCTCAAGTAATGTGGATTTTTTCCCCTGCAAATAAGATTTAAGACAAAGATATGCATGATAGTAAAGAGAACCAAACCCCTTTAATAATAACACTTTCTTCCACTTAAAGACTTATAGAGGTTCTCTATTATCTATAGTCACCTTACACTACACTGAGAAAGTATTATTTTCTCTAAGTAATGAGGATAAGAGCAGCAAGATGTGAAGCAATTTACTTGAGGAGAGCTGGTGGCTGGTCTGAACTGAAAGCTCAGGAATTCCTGGATGCTATTACTGCACTTCTCTCCATAATCTGGTGCTGCCTTTGCTGTAATAATCTCCCAGCAGTGTTTGTATTAATCATTGGCATTGCTGTAGCATCCAAAGAGCCCAGTGAGGCCTCTTACAGCAGTTAATGTACACACAGAGCAAGAAACAGAGTATCAACATCAAGAATATCTTGCACAATAAAACAACTTTTTTTTAATTAAAAAAAAAAGGGGAAAGAAAGGGCAATAACTTAAAGAGCAAAATGAACAGTGCATGACAAGCCTGCCCATTACTTCCACTCTGTGATAACAATAAATGCTGTTTTTACTACACCATAATATAAACTTACTTTAGGAAACTTTGCTAATTTAAAGTTCTTACATTTTCTTGTATTTTTTGTGTGCAATATAAAGTCATTTTAACTTTACTACATGCTTTATAGGACTTAAAACAGTTGCACATCGTGCTTTGCATCAAATAGTGTTTTTCTTGTTTCCTGGCAGTGCCATTCTTTTTGTTTTGTTTTCAAAAGATTTCATTAGAAGAAATTAGCTTTTATGATAGAATATATATATATATATATATGTACATGTATCTCAATTTGCAAGATTACAGTTCATAAAGTATTTGCATTTTTTTCAGATACATCAGCATTATTTTCACCTCAGGACCACCACACGTTTTGCTTTTGGATTCCCACAGGTTCACACTGAAAATTAAAGATAGATGGACACTGTGTAAGACAGGTTGTGCTGGTTTTGGTTGGGGTACGGTTAATTTTCTTCATAGTAGTTAGTTTGGGGCTAAGTTTGGGGTTTGTGCTGAAAACAGATGTTTTCCATGCTGCTGTTTTCCATGGAGTCAAGGCTTTTTCTGCCTCTCGTCCCACCCCACCAGTGTGTAGGCTGGGGGTGCACAAGGAATTGGGAGGGAACACAGCTGGGACAGCTGACCCCAAACAGCTCAAGGAATACTCCAGGCCACGTGGTGTCATGCTCAGCATACAAAACTGGGGGAAGAAGGAAGGGGGGATGTTTGGAGTGATGGCATTTGTCTTCCCAAGTAATACCATGGAAAGCCCTGATGGAGTCCATGATGGAGCCCTGCTTTCCTGGGGATGGCTGAACACCTGCTTGCGATGGGAAATAGGAAATTAATTCCTTGTTCTACTTTGTTTTGCTTATTAAATGGTCTTTATCACAATCCATGAGCTTTCTCACTGTTGGTCTTCTGATTTTCTGCCCCATCTTACCTTGAGGGAGTGAGTGGCTGGCGTGGGCTCGGGTTGCTGGTTGTGATTCACAGACAAACATTTTTAAAGTTTGTGTATAAAAATATGTTTATATATAATATAAAATCTACAAATATATATACAAAGGATACATAAAAAAGAATTTGTAACATCATAACCTTACCTACTGTCAGCAGCAGTACAGGTGCCATCTGTGAGCATTCACATGAGGAGAATGAAGAAGTATAAAGCATTATACAAAGGAAACGTATACAGAATATATGCTGTTGGCACCCACATCTGCCCTCCTGGCTGGGCAGCCCTGGGAGGAGGGCACTCTCAGTCATTCCTTGACTATTAGAATGTCAAATACAGAGTTTGTTTACTGAATTAAGTTTCACATTGCAATTGAAATGGCAGATGGGTCTCCAAACGAAACACTAGGAAATGAACCAGTCGTTAAGTTCAACACCATTTAGGAGTGGGAGCAGTGATGGAAGATGGGATAACAGCAGCAGCACAGAAAGGTGCCCTGGCACTGAAACCAGCACCTCATCCATTCGAAGGTGGGGAATTTAGCAGATGGGAGGAGTGGGTGGATGTCGTGGATACAGACCTGAACAGTTTGGAAACTATCCTCTCCACGTTTCTGTATCGTGATGTTGCCGGTGTATTTTGGTTCTGAAAAAAATCTCCGGAGCAGTTAATTAGGGGTGAGATAAGAAAGGGTTTATTTGCCAAGGCAATAGGTGATATAGACGCGCGCCCCGGCCGTGCCCAAGAGGTTACATTTTATAGCATTATCCATCCAATCCCAGATGTGTCCACCCTTTGGCCCTTCCTCTGGACCGCCCCGGGTCCTCCCCCTGAGAATTGGGTCTGGGGTCTTTTTGGGACCACCTACTTCATCATCTTCAGCTTCATCAGAGTACAAAGGGTATATTGTCACCTAGTTTTTGACCGTACTCTGTGGTTTAGGCCCTGATACGCTGTTCTCCAAACAGTCTAGGCCTTTACCTTGACAAAAGACTAAACACTGCTACTGGATTCAGGGGTAGGTTGATATAGAAGGCATAGAATGGGGTAAAAGGGTTAGGGAATGTATAAACAAGGGAAAGGAACAAGGGACAGAGGGGTTTCTGCTTTTAAAACCTACCTATGAAATTTACAAGTCTTACAACTATTAGAAAAATAAAAAACCATTAGGGGCTTAAGGCATCAGTTATGTGGTTCTTCTTTAAAGAACAGCAGGAATATCTGACTAACGCCCTGCAACTGAGATACAGCAAACACAAAACTTACAGCAGATGAAGAGTGAAAATACAGTGACCAAGCATTACAGTTGTGTTACAAAGATGAAAATCTCTAGCAGCATTACAGAAGTAGGGGTCAGGATTTGCACAGTAATGAGGGGGAAAAAAACTACTGGAATAAAAAATAATTCAATTTACAGGATTTGGCCTAAGGAAAAATACATATAGCTGATGTTTTGAAAAAGGTTGCTAACCAACTCTATTCACTGAGTCTAAAATTAGTCAGGAGCCAACAGGAGTATAGCATAGGTTAATTTTTAAGATTCTAATATTTTTCAAGCAGCCAAAAATCCCCAACGAACCAAACAAAAACATTCCTATCCAGAAAAATCCCTTGTTTCTGCATCAACAACCATGGGGAGCTGCCCTAAAATAAAGGTCTGGGATTTGGAGGCATTATAGATTTTCACATGCAACACATCAAGCTTGTGAGTAAGAAGAAAAATACTTCATCTAAAAAGTCTTACTCTCATTTTTTGCATGAATCTGAAAGAATTCACATATAATGTCAAGGCCACAACTAGATCCCAGCCTTCAAATCTAGCCCAGAACTCAGCCCCTGGTTTGTCCACATCTCCCCCTTGCTCGATCAGAACTGGGAAAGGGAAGGGGTACAGGAAAAGCTCCAAGTCTGCCTCTGACACACACTCAAGACCATCTTAGTCAGCCACGTAGCTCAGCCCAGAACTGACAGATATTCTGACCCGAACTGAACAGAGTTCACTAAGCATAGTTCTGCCTGGCAATGTCCCTTGTCAGGCTTCATTCCACTTTCACCCCTTTCTGGGACATTTAAGAGTTGCAGGGAATTCCCCTCGGCAACAGCTGGGGAGAAGCTCTTCCTCCCAACACCCCGAGGAACAGGGGCCAAATTGGCTGTGTTTCACAGCTGAAAAAAGAAACAGCCCTTGGAGCAGATGGCAGGCAGCAAAGAGTGGTGTTGGAAGTAATCTTTCAAGACAATTTAACCCAAAAATCAGAATTCCACACAGCTTTCAAGTGAGATCCCAGCTACCTGAAAAACCCTTAATGTCCTGGCAGAGAATTTTCTGATCCTTAAGTAAAATAATGGTAAATAAATATATAACATCTATGATTATTAAAAGCAAAGGTGTAGCAATACAGATTAGTGCCCGGGTACCACCAGAACAGATGCAACAGAAAGAGACAACCACATGTCACAAATGCATTTTTCCCCTCTATATGGGTATCAAGAGCAGCAACCAGACTGATCTTCAGCAGCAATTCAAAACTTGTAGCAAAAAAAGTGTTCATTGAGACCACTCTGAGAACACGTTTTGCCACAGGACTGGAAGTATCACATCCTCCTCGCTGGCCATGGCTCATGACTGCAACATTTTGTGTAAAACAGTATATATAGTGATATAACTGTAACAACTGGTACTAAAGTGATTAGTTTTGCACCATGCTAAATTGGTTTATTCTGAGATTAAAATTTAAGAGTAGAAACTAATGGTATTCAGAGATTTTATTGCCCACTTTTACTCAACAGAGCTCATGTTGTTATCTGTTAAATATCATCATCAGCAGCGTGCCCCCTTGCCCATTCTGCCAATTAAAATCACCCCAAAAGTACAACATCAAAAAGATTATGTTTTCTTTAAGCTGACCTTTAAAACTGAAGTTTACAATGCCCTGGTAAGAACTTAACATCTTAATTTACATAATTTTCTTCTAAATTACAAGTCATGTTTTATCAGAACAGAGCAACCCAGAGGACATGGGCAAGCTATGAGCCAGCAGCAAAACACTCAAACCCCAACGGGCTTAAACATTCTCACGGACAGGTTACACAACATAAGGAAACAAGGAAAACTAAAAAGTCATCTGCTATTGAATTACACACACCCTCTTTCCCTTGGGGGTTGCCAGTCACCTCCCACTCTTTCTGAACCTTTTAAACAATTGCCCAAATAAGATGCAAAATAAAAGTTAACAAGTGTTGAATTGCTAGGATTGTTCATAACCATCTGGAATGATATGGCAGAACAACTTCCTGAATTAAGAAAGGTTGTTTCCTTCACTTGCTGCATGGAAGAACATACGAACTGAAAGTTGTTGAGTCCACTTCTAGCCCCAGCAGCATCACAGAAAATTAACATCAATCCAGAAGGAACACAATGATGACAACTAGATTCAAAGTGCTCTGGCTGGAGGAAAGTTTCCCTCAACATGTGTTAACACCCAGCATCCATCAAATATATTATTGTTCCTTGACAAATGTGTGAAAGTACAGAGTAGGGCCCCAGAACAGTCCAAATCTGGAAGGCACCTCATGCATTAAAACAAGTTTGTAGACTTGGTTGAAATGGTAGTAGCTACAGATCTGTATGCAAGCAGCATATTTTCAAGGCCAGATACTAGACTTCTAGTAACTTAAAAGTATATATTTGGTGTAAAACCCTTTTAAAATTAGGTAGAAAACATGTAGCTATTGTCATATCCTCTGTGGTGCTGATTATTCTCATTTGGAAGACCCTTGAACAAAAAGTAGAAATGAAAACACACTCGGCACCCTTCCCAAAATTAATTACATGATGTGCTAGGAAAAAGATTTTTTTTCCCCTCCATATGAACTAGCCCATGATTAAAAGAATAGACACAGCTACTACAATTTTTACATGTTTGATTGCTGAAGCAGACAAGGTCCTACTATCACATATGCATGCTTGATAAAGCATATACATGTCTTTCTAGCAAGGACATACACTAGTAAGAGGCAGGTTAGCTGAGCAAACCCAAGTCAGTTGCTCTAGAGCAAGCTCTGCAAATCAGGTTTCTACATTGTGCTGAATCTGCATCTGATATTCCCACTCTGTTGAACGGCCCTTTTATCAACTTAGATGCAAAAACTCAAAGGAGGAACAAAAAAAACCCCAAATGTTTATACTTAATCCTACATTTCCTTTTAAACATTATGATTCAATAAAAGAATTTAATATCAAAAAAAACCAACTAAACCCAAGATATTTCTATTATTCTACTATTCCCACGGGCTGGAGTGCTTGTCAGGCTATCATTAAATCAATTGTTCCACTCTGAAACCCCCTAACCACCTGTTAAGTGCTAGGTTCTTACACCTTGACTAACTGCAGGCAGGAAACAACAGGTAACATCTCATGTCTGTGATGAGACACGTTGAACTCTCTCAGTCAAAAGCACCCGTGCAGCCGCTCATCTCTCCCTGTTCATGCAGACATCCCGGCCATAGCTGTCCTTCAGCCTGGGAAAACCAGGGAAGGCACATTTCTGTGGCCAGTGAGCCTTCCAAGTGCTGTTTAGGTGCCATCTCCAAAATCCTCAAGCTCTTCCGGCAAACGGCTATCAGTGGCAATCAAACTCATTTACATTACAAAGCTGCTCTCAAGAGATTACTGAAATCCCTCTGATTTCACTTATTTAATTTGGTAAGCAGATTGTGTTGCTGCAAAGTAGATTTGCAGATATCTGGATGGACTGTCACTGTGTGCAAAACATGATACTGAGTACAGGTTCACAGAACAAGTTTGTTTTTGTAATGGGTGCTATCAAAGAGATGCACAAAAAAGAAGAAAAACGCTGCAAATTTTTGACCTCATGGTTTGGTTATGGTGGGCAGAGTTGCAGAGCACCAAATCCTTGAGGACCCAAGTAAAGCATCTGTGTCCTTCATCTGTGCCAGTGCCACAGTCCTGGTTTCATGCAGCACTATAGCAAAGCAAAAAAAATAAAATCACATTGTATATTAATATTTATGCCTACTCATTAGGTACTTGCATCGTTTGCACAGCTACCCTGTCGGATAAAATCCCCACTGCCCATACAATCACATCTGAAGATATTTAGGAAATAAAAACACTTAGCTGGTCCACTGCGTTAGATCTTTCCTGCAGTCAGTCTAACCTCATCCAGAATTGTAAAGCACGTTTATCAGCCCTCTGAGCACCACTGTGAAAGCTTTCCATGTAAAAATGTCATTTGCTTTTTGTGGTGACAGCTATAAATGTGAACTACGAGTTTCAACAGGAAGCAGCATTTGATAGCACGGCTAGACCTCCTCCTCTCCTGTCAGCAGCCAGCACAAATGCGAGCTGCGTTACCGGAGAGGGCTGCTCTGTAAAAGGGTTCTGAGGGTGAGAAATCATCTCTCAGCTTTCACTGAGGAGGATACAATTGCAGTAGCCCTGCCCCTGGCCCGTCCGCCCAGCGGTAGATTCGACAGACAGATGGGCAAACATGAAACACATTTAAAAACCACTAGGAAACAGTTTACTGCAGAAAGGTAGAAATATGCTGGGATGGCACTTGCCGGCTGTGGCCTCGCAAAGGCAGGTTTTGACATTCTCTCAAAAGCAATGTTCTCCTCCACAGTTCTGCACAGAAGTTGAGAGAATTGAGGAAAT